>NW_027496106.1:0-187828 GCF_021521415.1 Bidens hawaiensis
GTTACGACATTCTCAAATGATGTATGGCCAACAGAGTTCACCAAACTTCTCACTTCTAGGGCTAAACCCCAAATATAACGTTCAACTCGTTTGTCCTCGGGAGTTACTAACCATGGTACTAGGCGAGCCAGTCCGTTGAAGCGGTTGGTATACTCCAGATGATCCGCTCCTTTCATTTCCAAACTCCAAAGTTCGTGTTCTAACCTTTGAATTTCGTTCTTTGGGCAGAAATGTTCCAGCATCAGTGTTTTGAGTTCAGCCCATGTCATGCGATTCACTGTATCTTGACCTTCTGCACCATAGTGTTCCACCACATTAATGCGTGATCAGTAAATGTAGAGGCAACATACTTGACAATGTTTTCAGTTGGACAATTGCTGATATTGAGGACAGATTCAGTTTTCTCGATCCACTTGATTAACCCGTTTGGCCCTTCTGTGCCCTTGAAATCAATCGGTTTACAGGCCATAAAGTTTTTGATCGAATATTCCCTTCGAGGGGGATTAGGGTTCTTATTGTTATTGTTTGGGTTCGGTAGGGGATTATTGTTGTTGACATTATTTGCATCAGGTGGGGGATTATTTGCATTGGTAGGGGCATTTGTATTAGGTGGGGGATTGTTATTTATAACTGTTTCAGTGTTGGTTGAGGGAGCATTATTGATTTATTGCTGGTTTGTTTGTATATTGGCCTTAACACCGGCAGTTACTTGTGTTACAATAAGTGGGATTACTGCCTGCATTTGCCGAGCAATCATCTCGGCTATTTCTGCCTTAGTCATAGGATTTGCTTTCTTTGGGGCCATTCTATAATGATAAACAATATAAGCCAATTAGTACTAATTCCAGTCTACGGCACTGTGTAATAATAATCACAATAAATGTTGTACAGGTAAACCAGATAACATACTGACATTTCACAAATTGTTTCGTACATTGATATCAAAAGGTACATAGAGTTAGCCTGATAAAGGCCATTGCTTGCATGTATATATCAAAATCTGTCACTAAGTGATTGTTAGACTTAACCCTATAAGGGTCAGTGCTTGTAATAATGTACAAAATTGTGCCTCATGTTAACATAACATACTACTATATACATACATGGAGTATCAAAAGATCATATACACATATCTGTAACATTCTACATTTATCCGTACAAACGATAGGCTAACCAAAAACATAAAAATAACAACACCGTAATCACCCAGTAACAGTTCCACAGCCGAACTGTCACCCTATCCAAACACCAGTGGTAGTAGGCATATGACTGCTGCAAGTTCAGTACTATCTGATGTAACATCGATAAGCACTGGGTCACGTCCCTCCTCTCCTGGTTAATGTTAGCTATGGCTATCGAGTGGTCTATCACACGGTCAGTCAGGACAACCATCCAAGAGTTGTTTCCTGCGTTTGGGAGGTCAGGGCGAGGGGTAGGTATACTCAATGAACGGGAAGATGAAGTATCTGCCCTAAGACGTGAAGGTCCTCCCCGGTCGTGGGTAGATCTGAATGGAATCGAGGTAGGGTCAATCGGGGTTACCCGAATACGAGTAGTCTGTCGGACTCGCGCAGTAGCTGAAGTCGTCGGCGACAGGTGAATGGGTGGAGTGGGTGATCTGGCTACTCTAGCAGGTGAACGATACTGACTGTTAACTTCGTCTTGATCCCTGCGTGGTGACCTGGGTGGATAACTATCGCATCTGTAGCCAGATAGATCAGGCACATTCCTGGGTAGCTCTCTACAGATAACTTCTTCTTCCACCTCTTCCTCCTCCTCCGGTTCCTCCTCTTCTGGATCCTCCTCGGATTCCTCCTCTGGATCCTCCTCAACAGAGATTACCGGTTCTTCTTCCGGTACGTACTCGTTATTCCTTCACATGACTCTGCACAAAGGTTAGTTATAAGAATAATAACTATTGCTAGCGCTAACTATTGTCGAAAAGATTAATTAATTAAACCAAATTTAATATTAATTATATTAAAATATAATATTAGTTTTATTAGAATTTTAATTATTATTATTATTTAAATCAATATTTAATATAAATGAATATAATATTCATTGTAAAATTTACCATCATCAACAGTATCGTACGTACACGTATTCATACACCTTGTTTCAGATAAGCACGTATAGGTGTTACATATATATATATATACTTACACATAACCTTTTATACACATATGTTGCCACTTTTACCTAACCACACGTTCTGCGACTTCTCCCCGAATTCCCTCGTACAAGCAAGTCTGTTATTATGTTCCGGACCACAATAACTCACTTGTCCTACAAGTTCATCCTGGCATCCATCAGTATATAATATTAATTTATTATTTAAATATTTCCCAGAGTTAATCGAGCCTACGGTTATATTTTAAGTACCCTAAAGGATAATCTAATCCTTTATAACCAATGGCTCTGATACCAACTTCTGTCACACCCCGACTAGCACAATGCGGAAGCGTAAAACGGGAATGTAACAGACACCTCTGGTATCAACACATTGTTTATAAAGAAACATTACAAACTAATTTACAATATATTACATTTCTTTGTTCTATCATTGTTTTACAGTCTATGTGGTACAAACAAAACAAGTTCGTTAACTAACCGTCCTTACTACTAACACCCTTGCCTCTATTCACATAGCATCAACCACACACCTTGGGCAAGTAACAGATCACCAAATCATTCCGATTTAGGTACACCTGAAAAGCAGTTTAAAACAGGTCAACTACTAGACTTGGTGAGTTTCACGAGTTTCAAGAAAACAGTAATGAGTATTCACAAGTCAACACTTGTAATCATGAAATAAGTATGTATGTATGTAAATGATGTAATTATGCTAAGCTACAATGAAGCCTTGACTGTATGTGCTGCGTGCATCCGTTTCCCACGCTCAATCAACCACTGTGGCCCCTTTCCACCCACAACATGCCCCAAGTAGCTATGTCTAACACTACATAGCGTGTTGTATAATTATGGTCATATGCAAACAGGGTAAAGTCTCAGCAATACATGCCGGCTCCGTTTGGGTTTGTCAAACCAATAGTACTATTCACAAGCCACCGGCTTGAAGTTAATCACTGTGTTAGTGGAGACTTTCGTGTGTTAGCACTTAGATAATTCACATCAATACATGTTTCAGGTATGTATATGTAATCAAACATGCTTTTCACCCCAAAAGTTCGTAAAACTGTTTAAAGAGTGGGGTCATAAAACTCACAGTTTAGTAGATAATCAGTACTGTATCAGCTCGTGGTTTATTCGGTCCGCTATCAGTAGTTCCTATAATCAATATTATAATAATATTAATATTTTAATATTATTATAATCTCAATACTAAACTGGGCTGTATAAATAATTTGGGTGTAGCTGGAACGCCCAGAAAGTGGCAATAGGCTTAGGTTGTGATGTTGTTCAATGTCTAATACTTAAAACTGAACTTGGCTCAGATTCCCGTTTTCCCAGCTGGGCCAAGTTGTTCGTTTACGCGTTCAGAAAACAGTTATGGGAAAATAAGCTTGGGTAACTGTATTGGTTAATAACATGATTAAGTTATAAAGAAGGATCACATATTGGGGTCTTGGATTAGCCACGGGGCCCGTTTCCGTTTATTCAGTTTGATTTGAGAAGAAACGCGCACAATCCACCCGGATTGTCCAGGTTTCTCATAGAAAAGTTTGTTTTTACTTAATTAGTCCAAAAATATGATTTTAGATCACTCTTGGTGTTTTGATATTCCCGCAAATTCGTTAATCGCGAAGTTGCTGGTTTTATAAAAACTGAATTTGTTTAATATTCAAATTAGCATAATTAATTAACCGTTAATTATTAATTTATGAAAATTTAACCACTTATCAATTAAAATATGTAGAATTTTATAAAAATATTTATGGAATTATTTACTGATTTATTAATTTATAAAAATTCATTTTAACTGCTATATTTTGTCTGAAAATCGTTTGTTTACCCCCCAAAAAGTTTCCAAAAATTCCACAAAAATTCTTGAATACTCCAATCATGTCCCAAATCAACCTGTATTAATTCCAGAATGTAAAAAGCTCGTGCGATATTCTTTTCGACTCAAATTCGGCTATAAAAATTCACAAGAACGCATATACACAAAACACCTTTAGACTTCTCCAAATGATTCCAAAATTCATATGTCATCAAAATATATCAAATCTGAGTTCCCAGAAAAATTTCATAATTTTTGAAGTATTTTAGCTATTTTTTCCAAATAAACGTCCCAATTCGTTAATAAATTCTTCAAATATTCTCGGTTCATCGAAAAATTACCAAATTTGAACAGGAACTCAATGATATGGTCCCTGATGTCTCTGAAAAATTTCAAGACCTAAAAATATGCACATCACAACCTTAACCTAAATAGCCCGTAAGCAAGTGTTTCGGCATTACCTTAGCGGGTTTGGCTCGTTTCCGACTTTCTAATCAAGTTTTCAGGTTCTTGTGCTTCTATGCAAGCTAGATACAAGTCCTATATCACAAACCAAGCAATTTTTCATCAACATAACAGCCCTTAACTTAGGGTTTCGGCTAGTGCACAAAAACGAACTTTTGAACCGTAAAAACGCCGTTTCAACCCTTTAATCCGTGTTTATGGCCAAAAAAACTATCAAAACAGGTTCCTTACCATGTGTATGATCAAAACATGTTTATGGACCATTTTTGGGATTTTTACATGGTTAGGAATGATTTTTAGTAATCAAGACATGTTTTTATGGTATTAATCAAGGTTAAACAAGTACAAAAGCTACTTATTTAAGCTCCTTACCTTAGGGTTTGAAGGATTTCTGGAAAATCAGCTTGCGGCTGCTTGGACCTCAACTTTTATAAACCAAAATGAATAAACAAGCTTGTGGAATAAGTTTTATAAAAAAATGGGGGATGGGGTGGGCTGGTCCAATCCGAACTTCATGGGACCCCCCCCCCTTTGGGCTATTTTGGCCCAATAATCTGGTTTCTCAAGCCCAAATATGAAAAGCCTAGTCCAAATTTAGTTCAGGTTCGGTTTTTGGCCCGAAAAACTTATCGGGTGCGTTAAACAGCGCGAAAACGAGTGTTTTTCGGCTAGTTTTGTGTAAAATTATAAAAACATACTATATGTTTGTAAAAATCAAAAATATTTTCACGGATTGCTTAAAACATTTCAAATAAGTGTTTGGTAAGTCTTTTTCGGCTTAACGAATGATACAATGCTTGGTTTGTAACTATCTTTCGCGTTTAAATCTATAGCGGGTAGTTAAACGAGCATATTTTCGTTTAACTTGTTTCCTATCAAACTAAGACCATATTTCTAATATTTTAGCTTGTATAGATCGTACATCACTTATAGATGGCCCCCCGAGATATCTGGGTCATAACCCGACCCGTTCGGTTAATCGTTCGTTTGTTACGCAAAAGGCGTTTATTTGCTTAATCGGTAAATACGTACCGAGGTGTTCCTTGTTTTGGCTCAAATGTCACACCAAGAGACGACCTTGATTAAAAATCACGTATTACATTAAAAAAGGGAAACGTTATACATATCCTTTTTCATTAAATGTTATTATTATTATTTAATTTAAATACAAACCATTTCACCTGCACGAGCAAATTTGGTAACTCACTAACTCATAGTAGTTCACCTAGCCTCATAAAGATTGAGAATCAACATTGTCATCCACTCAGTTTTAGTTTTGTCTTACATCATGCCAATGATTTACATTCATGGCAAAAATTAAGCTTAAAGTATGCTGGAGTTAACCTAACCAAGCGATTAACCAATAGTTCAGCTTTTAGTTTTGAGATTGGCCAATACTTTGTTCAGTTACAACAGGCATACATCACAGACCGAACTGGAATGCAAGTAAAATATAGTTGAATCTAGCAAATTTGGGAGTACCTAATTGAGCTACAAGTAAATATAGTTTCATTGATAACCAATTTGGGAGTCTTTATAAGTTTCATATCCTTCATTACTTAAAATTGACCTTTGGATTACCAGTAAGAAAACTACGGTACTTAACCTTAAGTTGTAAAGTGGTGGCTTCTAAGGTGCTGAGGTGGTGTTGAGTCCATCATGAGGAGCATGTGCTATCTGATCACGCAAGACAACATCATTGAATGTTGCAAGTGAACTTGCAATATGACTGTTAAAAGATGGTGAGCACAGTTTTTAACTACCATGCATGTTAGATATACAAAAACTTCATCTAACTAAAAAGGGGTTAAGCTAAAATATTAACCGGAATGGTAAAATCTTATTAACGTTACAAAATCATCCCATAAATTCGCATGTGCAAAGCATTATAATAACATGATGTTTCTTTTCAGGCATACTGTAACATGAAGAACCCATGCTTCTTTAGAGGTTTCTCAAATAAGCGGGATAACACAACTGAGGAGGGATGAGAGATAGGCACGTGGCAAATCAAAACTTTTATTTATTTAATAATATATATATATATATATATATATATATATATATAGGGGTGGGATCAAACAAAAACTCATGTTATAGAGAAAACTTGAAAACTCATACAATGACCCTTAAACATAGCCAAAAAAAAAGGAAGTATACCAAAAAAAAGAGGTGGGTTTTTTAATGGCCAAGGGTATTTTTAATGGCTAACGCTTGATTAAACTTCACCATTCTATCTGTTCCCTCATACACGACCTCTGATATACCCATACTACAATGGAAACTGGGGTTTTGAGCAAATCGACGACAAAATCAAGCATTAAACAGAGATTAAACAACAGGTAAGCATCACGATAGATAACCTAGCATGTTACAACCACCAATTAGTTGTATTTCTCATGTATTACCGAAGTTTTTTGTACACATATAGTTGATTAGGCACACTATAATTGAAGGTTCCGTCCAATTTGTATATAGAACGTCAACTAGGCATGTTACAAGTGTCGATTAAGCGTATAAATCGATGATTAGGTGTATAAGCGATGACGTCAGTTAATTGTTGCTTGATTTCGCATGGTTAGGCAATTAGTGCACATATGCAGTACATTGATTCTGTATTTTGGCTGCATAATTGTTCATTGAACAGAACAATTTAAACATATGTTTGATTATCCAATTATAATGCACATGTGTATTATACTATAAAATTAGGTGTGCTTATATGTCTATTTGAATCTATTGATTATTATGCGTAATTGCATTTGTCTGGATGCATATATTGTTAGATACGTTAACTAAACAAAAGATTGTCATTATATTTCTGAATATTCAATTATAATGCACACGTGTATTACCTTATATATTTGTTGTGATGATGAATTATAAATGCATTTGTTGAGTATTGCACAGATGCAGTACACGGAATGCGTGTTTGGATGCAAATGTATTATATACGCGCGAACATCCGGTGTTATTGCACGTGTGTATTATGATGAAACAAAGATATGTAGATAATTGCATACGTTGAGTATTTCATATGCACGTTATAACGTATGCGTGTTTATAAAACATATATGCAATGCCAGTTAAGGGCATAATGTTAGAGTGTGTTAATGTTTGTTTGTATGAAATATTCAATTGCAT
The DNA here is from genome assembly GCF_021521415.1 of Bidens hawaiensis. Classification (NCBI taxonomy): domain Eukaryota; kingdom Viridiplantae; phylum Streptophyta; class Magnoliopsida; order Asterales; family Asteraceae; genus Bidens; species Bidens hawaiensis. The sequence continues at coordinate 7,574 of NW_027496106.1, forward strand.
TGCATGTAAGGTTACAAAATGTTCGTTAAAAGGTAAGCGAAAGCTAAACAAATGATTGTTGTTCTTCATAATTTAGGTAACCAAAACGAAAAAAAAAGGAAGATGAAATCAAGTTTTTGTTGTCTACAGATATCGTGTAATACGTATATGCATTACAGACATATTACACGTATGTATCGCAGATGTATTCTTCTTACACGCGTTGATGTTGTATCGCATATGTATTTTTCCTACATGTGTTACACTTGTTTAGGGCGTGTGTGTACGATCACAATAATATATATATATATATATATATATATTGCTGAAAACTGCAAGTAGGAAAACGCACGGACAGCAAAAAAAAGCAGGGTGTGAAACAGGGGAGGACATTAGATGATGAAGCGCATGTTAATATAGGTAAATATAACATACACGCGTATCACGTATGTGTAAAGTCACACTAATATACTCATTTACTGAAATTTTGCAGTCAATAAAACGTGCGGGCGAATTAGAAGGAAAGAAGCAGGGTCCAAAAAAAGGGGATAACACCATATGTCAAAGCAGGTAAACTTAGCACAGATTTGTAGTATTGTGATAACACAATATTGTATAAAAAATGACATTGCATGTAGTTCCAACAGGTATCATGAACACGAGGAGATTGACACGTACGCCTAAACCGAAACGTTTAACATTGGAAGACGACAAAAACATTGAAAGCGAGGACGTTGGAGCAACTGGTACAAGTTGAATAAATCATGCTTAATATATTTTTAATTACATACACATATTACCGACATCCTAATACATATACCAATGGCGTGTTACATGTATACGTATGAGTACCGTATCACGAACGCACTACATAAAACGTGTTAAAACATCGTAATGCATATACAAATCAGTAATGTTGATGCAATACGTGTATGTAATATGAAAGATGAAATGTTGAGCTTCGGCCTTGGTATTAGCTCTCGAGAATCAGGTTACGCGCAACATAGCCCGAATGTTACTAAAAGAACAGTTAATAGTCAAATGGTGGACAAAGGCTAAATGATGAGCGATGATGAGATACTGGTGTGTAAATACCTGACGGATATTGCAGATTATAAAAAGAAGTCAGAAAAAAGGGGAGCGGTGACAAGTATCAGGCAACAAGCATTGGAAGAAGAGGATATTGAGAGAACATACGGGTAATCGTCTTATTATTTTTTATATAATATTATAAATTGTAATTACACATGAAATATAAACTAGCGCGTACGCGTAACAATGAGCGAATACTGTAATGCGTACGCGTATCACGTGCAGATAGTAATGTGTACATGTACATACACGTGAAATGGTAAATCGAGTAGGCAATGAATTAACACAAATACACATAAAAAATAACATTTATTATAACATGACAAATCTGTATACGTGATGCGTGTTTAATAAATATTATTATTGTGTTTTTTTAATTATATTCATTTTCTGGTTATATTAATACGTATACGTATCGGTACGCATATCGACGTAATGCACATGTGAAGTGACGTTTAAAACTATCGATGTTACTGTTGCATCGCGTATATGCACTATTGGTATACGTATCAGTATGTGTAACAATGCATGCACACAGTAACGCGTAGGCGTATCACGTGCAGATCGTAATGCATACGTCCACATACACGTGAAATGGTAAATCGAGTAGGCAATGAATTAACATAAATATGCATAAATCGAGTAGGTAATGAATTAACCCATATATACATAAAAATAACATTTATTATGAGATGAAAAAACTGTATACGTGATGTGTGTGTTTAATATTATTATTATTATTGTATTTTGTTGGTCGGATTTTCTACATAGGAAGATTGGAATCTTCTCAACCTCCTCAGAAAACGGCTAAGTATGGAATTCGAGCAAGCCCAGACGATCGAGCATGGTTTCTACTACATTGAGCAAGGTTATGGACCTTAAATGGTTGATTCTTCTAAGTGTTAAAGGCTTCGAGCAACCTACACTTCAACGAGCAAGAGTATTCTTCTATCGAGCATGGATTGCCAATCGAGCAAAGAGCTTGATCATACAAGTTCTAGCCAAGTGTTACGAGCACAGGATGATCGAGCACATGGGGACGATCATGGATGCAATAAGAGGATGTCACGTGAATCAAAGCAAAGACTTCAAGCACAGTTCAGTTACCGAGCAAGATTTACATCCGAGAATGCTAAAGATTGCTGAATAAGAAAAGCTGAAGACATCAAGAAGAATGAGCTTGCTCGATGGACTTATTCGAGCAAGTTTGAACAAGTCAAGAGGAATGAAGCTTACTCAAAGGGAATATGTATTCTTCGAAAGAGAATATATTCCAAGTAAAGTCTGCTCAAGGATATTCACCGAGCACACCTAGTATAGGAAGTTTGCTCGAGCAAGGTATGTACCTTGCTCGAGGACTGTAACACTTGTATTTGATTTATCTTTCATTATGTAATGACTAGGACTTATAGAAGGAAAGTCAAAGTCTATAAATAGACATCCTAGGGTACCTTTAGGGTACGGGTTTTGGAAACGGATTTCAAGACAGAGGCTGGCGCGCACTAATTACGAAAACATTCCATTTTGTTCATCGTACAAGAGCCGCCGCCGTCACACAAAACCCTAGACATTCCATTCACTGTTCCTTTGATGTGTCATTAAATATAGTGAATCTTTGTCTCTGAAAAAGCATTTACTGATTATCATTTACTATTTTGTGTTTGATATCTGTTCATAATCCTTCATTCTCAATCATTGGATATCCTGATTCCGCCGGGATATTCAATCGGTCTTTGAGTATTTGAGTCGGTGTGTTCTTGTCAAATCTTTGCTAAGGTTTCACCCGACGAACGGTCCTGACAAGTGGTATCAAAGCTTGAGTAAGCTCACTGAAGACTACGGGACTGAAGGTTTGTGAAGAAGCTTGAAGATTCACTATGATTTGCTACTGTAAAACTCAGATCTGGTGAAATGGAAGACCAGGAAGTGTCAACCAACAAGATTCCAAGGTTGCTTGGACAAGAGAACTTCATAAAATGGAAGTTGCTATTTGAAGCAGCGGTGAACTATAACGATCCAGAACTTTGGATGGTTATCACTGAAGGGAACTATATTCCTTCAGCAGCTCCAAACAACAACGCTGCGGTCGACTTGAGAATGAAAAAGAGGGATGATAAAGCACTGTCAATGCTGAAGTTGGGGCTTTCGTGAGAAATTTTAACCACTGTAAATCATTATAAAAACGCAAAGGATATGTATGATGCAGTAATTGAAATGTTTAAAGGAAACACTGAATTGAGAGATATTAAGAAAGACCGACTGAAGCAGCAGTTGGACAGATTTAAATTTAAAGAAGGAGAATGGTTGAAGTCAGTGTTACAAAGGTTCATGACCACTGTAAATGAAATTAGGACCACTGATTTGCAGATTTCCAATTTTGAGCTTAACAAGAAGCTTCTGTCACCTCTATCTGGCGAATGGTACACTGCCAGCAAGTTCATCAAAGAGAAGACCAACTTTCCTAACTTCAAGTTAGATGATGTGATAGCTTTCCTCAAGGCTGCTAAACATGAAATGATTGAAAACCATATGATTCGAGAGGACAAGCCAAGCTTTCAAATGAACAATGCTCTTGTGGCACCCATGGGCAATCTCTCAGTCAAGAATCAATAGCCTATCATTGAGGAACCTTCAGAAGCAAAATCATCTTGTAACAGTCAGTCAAGATTCAAGGTGCAGCTGATTGAAGATGACAATCAATCTACTGGAAATGGGCAGTCTACTTTCACACAACACAATCCAACTCAAGGAACAGATTACCATGCATTATTCTCAATGTTCACCGAGTCTTACCATGCCTTTGCGGCCAAGAATCTAATAAACACAAGCATCGTGCAAGAAGACTTAGAACAGATAGATGCTGATGATTTAGAAGATATGGACATCAAATGGCAAACGGCTATGTTGGCAGTAAGAAGCAAAAGGTTGTATAACAGAACTGGTAGAACCAGTTTCATGGACCCAATGAAAGGATTGGATTTGACAAATCCAAAGCCATCTGTTATAACTGTCAACAACCGGGATACTTTGCAAGGGAATGCAACATGTCAAGGCAGTCTAGCAATCAAGTTACCAGAATCAGTTCTATCAGAATCAGAACCAAAACTTTCAGCAGCAAAGGAATCAAATGCCCAACCAAAATCCCTATCAAAATCAAAATAGAACCCAGCAACAAACATTTCAACCTCAGAGAAATAATCAGATGCAGGTTCACACAAATCAAAACAGACCATCTCAAAATGGTGTGAACCAGCAAAGGGATCAAGGGAATGTAGCTGTTACAAGGGTGGCTCAGGATGGAGAGTTTGACTGGAGTAATCATGCTGCTGAGATGGAAAGGGCAAATGTTGCATTCATGGCCAAAATTCATGATAAGGCTGAATCTTCCAGCACTCAGGTAAATTCTGACACTTCTATTTCTGATCTTCTTGCTAAAATTGATGAATTAAATCAGGAGGTTGGAAAATGGAAAACTAAATGTGGAAGGAAGGATGTATTCCTGAATGTGTATGAGGCTAGTGAGGCTACATATGAGAGTCAAATCAAGGGATTGGAGGATGATTGTATGGTATCATATCAAGCTCAATCCAGAATGAGAATTGAGATAGAAGGACTAAAGAAGATGTTTGCTGAAGAAAAACTCATGAATGCAGAATTGTTGATTGAAATTGAGTTTTTGAAAAACCTTGTCTCTACAGGAAACATTATTGGTCATGTTGAAAAGATGACAGAGGAAGAGAAGTACAAGATGGTGCCACCACCATTCTGTGACAGTTACCCTTTGAAGGTTGATAAAGAGAGCAGAAGTGAGTATCTCAAACAGTTCAAAAATGTGTTTGATGATAAGCCTGAATTTATCAAGCAGTATGATGATGTGATTGTAGATCAGGATGGAGAATTTGTGATGAAACAGACTGATCAATCAAAAACTGTGATTGATGAACAGCCTCAAGGAGTGAAAAAGAAGTGGAGTGAATACTCCAGTGAAGAAAGCAATTGTAGCTGTGGAAGCTCTAAGTCATCAAAGGGGAAGAAGAAGAAGAAAAGAACAAATAAGAAGAAAAGTGAAAAAATTCCTCTTCTTCCACCTATGACAACACAGGTAAGAAACCACCACGAGAGAATGAGAAAAGGGCATGTTCCATTTGATATATGTGCTAGACAACAGCTAGTCACCAAGAAGAGAACAGACCTACAGCCAGTCATCAAGAAAAAAACAGAACAATCAATTAAATCTTCTTATGATCAAAGTCATCCACTAATCTACCCAGTCTTTTCCAATCATGAATTATTTGATGTTAGTGATGTGGATTATGATCCAAGAAGAAAATATCCAAAAGAACAAGAGGGAAGTTCTTCAAAAATGCCATCCAAACTAAAGAATATTGTTTTTGTCAAAGAAAAATATTCACAAGCAATTGATCTCAGCAAGCCAATCAAGATGGATTTTTCCAACACTTTGAATCCAAAGACATCTTTTGGATTTGACTTCCCTAAACCAAGTGACAAGATCAAGGACAAGAAACTCCTTGAAGACTTGGGAAGGTTTGCTAAAGTATTCTGCACGAAATGTGATGCATATGGGCATCACACTGACTCTTGCTGGGTTCTTGAGGATATTTTTGAAATTCCAGATGTGGTTAGTGGCTGTGACATGAAAAGCTACAAAGAAATGTATGAGAGATACTTGAATGGAAATAAAAACCTATCTGAAGATAAGAACAATCAGCCTATGTTGGAACAAAGGCTCAAAACAATTTTGAAGATCAAAGAAGATGACCAAATCCTGACAACAACAGACAAGAACAAAAGGTCACCAAATAAAGAAAAAGCAAAGAGGAGACCATGTGTTCTAAATGGTGATGAGAAGTTTCTGTTGAAACAAGGATTTGAACCAAGAGGATTCAAGTGGAAGATAAAGAAGGAAGTAAAAGAAGGGAAGGATAAGGTGATTGAGGAAGTTGATAGTTGCACTAAAGTGTCTGCGGTGCACTTTGGATTAGAATACGACACTGATGAAGATTGTGAAGTCGTATATGAAGATCCACCACCTGTTCCAATCCAAACTTCTGATGCATCCTCCACTATCTCTGAATTATAAACTGATAGAGTTTGTAACTAATAATCAAACTGATTCCTTTTGTGTATGTGCAGGAACAGTCCATGAGTAGCAACGATTTATGGTATTAGGACAGTGGATGTTCAAGGCACATGACATGTGACAAGTCTGCATTGATTAATTATGTGAAGAAATATGAGGGACCAGTTGCATTTGGGAGTGATGAAAATGGAGGAAAAATTGTTGGAAAGGGAACACTCACAAATGGCAAAGTATCCTTTGAGAATGTTCTACATGTTGAAGGACTACAGTACAATTTGCTGAGCATTTGTCAAGTGTGTGACAAAGGATACAAGGTTGCCTTCAATGATGAACATTGCCTGATTTTGAAGCCAGAGTTTGTGATTCCAACCGAAATGATTATGATGATGGCTCCAAGAAATGGCAATCTCTATGAACTGAGAATAAATACCGCAACTTCAAGAGGTGGTTCATGCTTTGTATCAAAGGCAACTGAGAATGAAGCTGTGCTATGGCATAGAAAGATGTGTCATGTAAATTTGAAGAACATGAACAAACTAGTGAAAGGTGAACATGTTGTTGGCTTTCCCACAAGAGAGTTCAAGCTAGAAGAAAAATGCACATCTTGCCTAAAAGGAAAAGAACACAAATCCTCACACAAGAGCAAACTGATAAACACAATAGATGAGGTCTTGGAATTACTTCACATGGACTTGTTTGGTCCAGTGAGTGTTCCAAGTGTTGGGAAGAAGAGATACTGCCTAGTGATAACTGATGATTTTTCAAGATTCACGTGGGTATATTTCATGGGCACCAAGGATGAAACCCCAAATTTGATCAAATCCTGTGTACTCAAGATGGAAAATCAACTTGACAGGAAAGTGAAGGTAATTAGAAGTGACAATGGGTCATAATTGAAGAATGACACTATGAGTGAATTCTGCACTTCTAAGGGTATTTTCTAGCAGTATAGTGCTCCTAGAACCCCTGAATAAAATGGTGTTGCAGAAAGGAGAAATAGAACTTTAATTGAAGCTGCAAGAACCATGATTGCTGATGCCAACCTTCCTGTTACCTTCTGGGCAGAAGCAATAAATACTGCATGTTATGTGCAGAACAAGGTTCTACTTAACAAGCCTCAAAACAAGACACCATATGAAATTCTCTACCAGAGAAAGCCTTATGTGAAGTTCTTGAAGCCTTTTGGATGTAAATGCTCACTCTTGAACACAAAGGACTACTTGAATAAATTCCAGTCCAAATCACTGGAATATTTCTTTGTGGGCTATTCATCTCATTCAAAAGCTTATAGAGTTTATGTGAAAGAGCACATGGTGGTCATTGAATCATCTGACATCATCTTCAATGAAAACCAGTTCAACAATACTGATGGTCCAAAATGGCTATTTGATCTTGAGAAAATGATCAAATCATTTAAAATCTATAGTGAAGACATGGATGATAGTATGTACAGAACCAACTTTGAAGAAAAAGGAAAAGCAAAACAAGTTGATCTGGACAAACTATGGACCTCAGTTGCTCCTGAAGCAAATGGATTTACCTTTGGTAGAAACATCTAAGAAGAAGATGAAGTAGAGAGAGTTGGACAAGAGGCTGCAGTTGAAATCTCAAATGAGGGTCCAAGTGTTATTGAAAGTGAGCCCATCCAAAGTCAACAACCCTCTCAGACTGAAGAAATGTCTCAGTTGCAGACCATGTTTGACTCATTGCAGCTAGGAGGAAATGAGGCATCTACATGAAAACTCAATGATGTTCAAACCTCTACTGAAAATCAAGACAGATCTAAAGATGAATCTGCTGAGATAAATATGTCAAATCTAGAAGCAGAAGTGTTTGTACCATCAGTTGTACAAACTAACTCTGTTGAAAGAAATCACCCTACAGAGAACATAATTGGAGACCTACATGAAAGAGTTACCAGAAGTGCATCTGAAAAAGCAAACATCTGCCTGTATGCCTGTTTTCTATCCCAAGTTGAACCAAAGAATATCAATCAAGCTTTAAAGGACAATAGCTGGGTGGAAGCTATGCAGGAGCAATTAGCTCAGTTCAGAGACTTACATGTGTGGGACTTGGTGGACAAGCCCAGAGGCAAGTATGCAATTGGTACAAAATGGGTCTTTAGAACATGGTTTCTGTAGAGGGGCCATTGACAAGACTTTGTTTTACAAAAGAAAGGGAAAAGATTTGCTACCGCTGCAAGTGTATGTGGATGACATCATTTTTGGCTCAACAAATGAACAAATGTGCAAGGAATTTGAGCAAGTGATGAAGTCCAAATACCAAATGAGCTCAATGGGAGAAATGAATTTATTCCTTGGACTGCAAGTGCAACAGAAGACAAATGGAATGTTCATCAATCAATCAAAATATGTGCAAGAGACTCTCACCAAGTTCAAGTGCCAAGACTTCAAGACAGTGTCAACACCAATGGACACACATGAGAAAATGGTACCTGATGAAAAGGGGGAGCCAGTAGACCAGCATGAATATAGGGCCAAGATAGGATCATTGATGTATCTCACAGCATCTAGGCCAGATATTATGTTTGCTGTGTGTGTCTGTGCAAGATTTCAAGCAAACCCCAAGGTGTCACATATGCTAGCAGTAAAAAGAATATTTAGATACTTGAAAGAAAAACCAGACTTGGGAATTTGGTATCCAAAGAACTCTTCCTTTGATTTGATGGCTTATACTGACAGTGACTATGATGGTTGCAACATGAGTCGAAAATCAACTTCAGGAGGATGTCAGTTTCTAGGGAACAGACTCGTGTCATGGCAATGCAAGAAACAAACCACAGGTGTCAATCTCTACTGCTGAAGCGGAGTACATTGCTGCATCTGCCTGTTGTGCACAGGTTCTGTGGATTCAAAACCAACTGCTGGATTATGGTCTGAATTTCTTACTCAAACCTATTTTAATTGATAATACTGCTGCTATGTTCATTGTTAAGAATCCAGTCCAACATTCTAAGACTAAGCACATTGAAATTAGACATCATTTCATTAGGGATTGTCAGGAAAAAGGGCTTATAGAAATGAAAAGGGTAGACACATATGATAATTTTGGCTGATTTATTCACCAAACCTTTAGATAAAACCAGATTCCATTTTCTGTTAAAATGCCTAGGAATGATTAATGCTGATGAAGTTTGATTTAGGATGTGTGCTTAAGTAAGGTGCTTACTGATGATCTATGTTTCTCACTTTGAATGTTTGCATGATAACATTGCTATGCTTGATTGATTACTCAAAATTGCATGAATCATGTTTGTGACTGTCCTTGTGTGGAATTTCTGTTAACCTTGAGAATTACATCTATTAGTACTTTGATCTGTGCTTGCATGATAAATTTTTATGGTTGTAAGTACTTCGAGCATGAATCTGTCCTTGATGATGTGCTTATTGCTTTTCGAGCACAAGCATAGGCTTCTGTAAGACTATTCTAAGTCACTCAAGCACAGATGTCATTGCTCAACTGCTCGAGCATGGAATGCAGTCTTGAAAACTTTTGCAAGTGTTTCAAGCAAGCTTCTGTGGAAGATGGGTGTTTAATGCTCTTCGAGCACAAACAATCCATACTTGGAAGTTCAGGATAACTTGTTCCTTTCAACTTACTCCTCGAGCACAAAGTTAAAGTCTCTTGAGCACAATCATTCAATTGATTCACTTCTAAGGTTTCGAGCATGCTCGATAGATTTTCAAGCATGCTCGATGAAGTTCTGAGCATGCTCGACAGACTTAAGTGATGCTTTGTTGTTTATGTGCTATCTGAAAGTCTGTGTTTTGATTCTGTGAAAGTGTGTGCTTAATTACAACTACTTAAATGACAACACCATCTTTAAAATCACTGTTCTTCAACTGAACTTTCAAAAGGAAAATGGTTTTTGATTAAGCAACACGGTTTTGGTGATCATACAAGAGAGATGATAACATTATCCAAGTTCCTAATCAGGAGTGAAAATTGTTTTTCAAGTGGAGATTGAATCCAACTAATATGGGAAATGATAGTATATTGTCTAATCTCCTAACTCATGGATTATAGGCTTAAAAGATTTCTGTTCAGTAAACTAACAATTTGTGTAGCTTCTTCTCATGAGTGTAGTGATCTATGTGATACAAATACTATAATCATGCTAAGTTTGATCTGGTGAATCATTTGAAAACTAAGGTATGTTTCCTTTCACATCTCTCCGATGATAGGCAGAAAGGCAATTATCCAATCATACACGAGCCTATTGATGTTTTGGTCTACCAAAAACAGTTTATCAAATTATGAGCAGCTACTAAATAGCTATATATATATATATATATATATATATATATTTGAAAGTTTATAAACAGAAAATGAAGCAATGAAAAAGCGTGAAAAAGAAAATGACATATGCTTCAAAATCATTAATGATAAATAAATGTATCATGACCTTAAGGGGCACTAAAAGAACTACAAGAGTGGGGCATACAAATAAGTCCTAAACACTCTGAATGAAAGGCATGTAAGTCCGGATGGCTAGTAAGTCCAACGTTCAACCTTATGGTCTGATATCTATATATCTTATTATAAATTAAACTGCTCGGACAAATAAAAATTATTATTGACCAACGCATCAGGGGGTCGAAGTCAATTCAGGGTGATTTGGAGAAAGCTAAATAAGCTTTGAGAAGAGATAAGGAACAACTAAAGTCTAAAATGTGACCATTCTTACTCGAGCAACTAATTGAACTTTAAGAATATCACAAAAAGTCATGGGAATCACGCTAAGAGCATACACCTAATGTCAGCCTGACTTAAGTCATAATACGGCTGAAAATGAAGTGGTGTGACAGTTATTGGACAATCTGATCCCATGTTGAGATCTTTCCAATGCATTGACATAACTTTTTGAACTAGATTTTGATCTCTTGTTCACCTCAAACCCAGCTTGAGCAAACGGAATGATTTCATTAACTTGTAATCTTAATTATTGAAAAGTTTGAGTGTGATCTTTGTCTTAACTTATAGGCAAATGATATTGATTTAACCAATGTTATCTGTGTTTGTTCTAAGTATTTTTGAGTATGATCTAGGAATTAGACTGTACTTCGAGCTTGATTTTGATGTGTTTTTGTTCTTTGATCTACGAGCACGAAGATATACTTTGTTATTTTACTAAGTATCTTCGAGCATGATTGCATGAGTAAGTATGAGACCATCTATGTTTTTTGAGCAAGGTCTGTGCTAGGTGTCTTAGGAAATTAGGAGTGATGTATCTTCGAGCATGATTCGCACAGGTAAGCTTCTCGAGCATAGGGAATTGGCATGATATATTTCTAAGTATACTTGAGCAAGGATTGTATCATGTACTTGTGTACAGAGGGAGCCAGCTTTTATTTTGGCTGTATACTCGAGCAAGGGAGGTACATGTGAATTTGAAATTAAATGACAACTGTCGTGTGCTAGACGACAAATCAAGGTACTGTACCACCAAATCGTTAGGTATAAAAAGGGGACTTAAAAAGTTTTTCACACATTTCTCTCTGATTAAACCTAAACGAACGCCCTCTTGCTCGTGGTATCTCCCACTTGCTCGCTGTTCTATTACTTGTTAATTTCTCTTCGATTATAGCCATTAGCTCTGTTTCGACTTCGGTAAGACATCGTTGTTCGATAATCGTCGCACCGATTGTGAAATTAGGGTTTTCAATTGAACAATTTGACTAACTGTTTACTTGTTTTGCAGGTACGCATATTACTATGGAACAGGACTGATGGCTTTCAAATTCGAAAAGCGGCATAATATGTGTGCTAGGTTGGAGATAGATGATGACAACCGTGAGTTGGAGCCAATGATAAACTTTTTGAGAAACTCCAATCTGAGGGTGGCTTTAACTAACGACCCCACAATATACAGAAATCATATTTCGGATTTTTGGGGGTCTGCAACATATGTCAATGACGTCAATGGGGAAAGAATTGAGGCGTCGATTCTAAATCATGACATTGAGATAACAGAAGCCTCAATCAGAGCTGCACTGGACCTTAATAACAATTTTGAGGATCATCCGTCCTACTCAGTCCCAAGGTTACTAAGAGTCTTTCAAGAGACTATAGGCTATCAGGGAGGTGTTAAGGAGGGACAGTTTCAAAAGGGAAGTTTTCCATTAATCTACAGATTTTTGATTCATCACGTTATTCAGTCTCTATCTCCACGACAAGGGACTTGGACGTTGCTAAGTCGAGAGCTTGGGTCTCTCACTGTCGCCATTCTTTACCAACAACACTTCAACATTTCAAGACTCATCTTTCAAGGGTTGATTTCAAATGCAAAGAGGCCAGTCCATCATAGATTCATAATGTATCCACGTTTTCTGCAGATCTTAATAAACAGAGCCTTACCAGACATTCACAGGACAGGGCAGATTTTGAGGTTGCAAGACCCAAATATATGCAAACGTATGAAAGATGCTCAGAGTAAGTTCATTGAGAATGATGACTGGGATGTACTCCCATGGTTACTCGTACGTGCACTGGGTGCTATTGATGTACCGAGGACCCCTGGCAACAGTGATGAGGAAGATGATGGTGACGATCATGATAATGATGATGATGATGGTGCCGATGGAGGAGATGAGATGGTTATTGACAATGCTGCTGATGCATAGGTTGTAGCTGACGAGACTGTGTATGAAATTGGTCAAGAAGCTCATAAGCCAACTGATAATGTTAATATTCGTTCTTCACCTGTCACCACTAAGCCAACTGAACAAGTCATACCTATCCATCCTCAACCCACTACAGAACCAACTGAACCTACTCTCCCAACCCAAATCCCAGAACCATACAAAGTTCCATCCCCTGAAACCGCAGAATCTGAACCATTATCTGAACCAGCTCCAAAACCTACTGCTGAAACCCCACCATCAAGTCCCAATCTTTACGATGTTGTGTGTGAAAATGCTAAACTGGAGTTTGAGAACATAATGCTAAGAGAAAAGAATGCCATTTTGGCTGCAAAGAACTCGTCTCTGGAAGCTGCACTGCAGGAGGCGTTATTGAAAATTCAAACTCTTAAGGGGCAGTCTGAGGTTGAGAAGACCTCAGATGCACCAAAACAGGGGGAGAATATTGATGTTGAACAGGAGGTTGGACCATCTGATGCTTTGAACATGCTAAACCAAGCATATGATAATGGAGAATCGGAGGATGAGGGGAAGGATAAAGAAGAAGATGAAACTGAAGAAGAGAGTTTAAAAAGAAAAGCAAAAGGCAAAGGGGTTGCAATTACTGAAGATGATCTACATCCCCTGCCTAAGCATCCAGTCCAATCAGAAGATATTTTGTTTAAAGAAAATGTTGTTGATCCGGACGTAGCTGAAGCTGAGTCATTGAAAACAGCAATCAATCCAATGAATGAGAGTTGGAAGCTCTGGAAAAAGAAAAGTTAAATCAAGAGGAGGAGGAAATTCCTCAGGAGGTCATAGAAGCCTTGATTAAAATGAAAGATAAAGAGGAGGAAGATGAGAGGAGATTAAGAAAAGCTGATGAAGCAATCAAGGCTACAATTGATGCCTTGAAAGAAAATTTGAATGTTGATCAACAAAAACCTGAACAAGAAAAGGCTGCAGAACCTTTGATCACTGAGCCTGAAGAGCTTAAAAAAAATGAAGATGAACTTGGTTTGGGTCCTGTAACAAATGAAGAAGATGAAACAGTTGAGGTTTCAGCATTTACAATGGTAAAACTGGTGATAATGAAAGATATAACACTCATACTGAACAACCCAGAAAAACATCACCCAGACATTGTAAAGGCAGCAATGAAAGCACAATAGGAATACATCAATATGGGCAGAGAATGAAAGAACAAGATGACTTAAATGAGCCCAATATTGAAGAAGTTACTGAAAAACCTGTTGACACACACACAGTTGAAACTGAAAATGACGAATCTGAGTCTGTTGATGAAGAAATAATCTTAGAAGAACCAGAGGAAATACAACTCAAAAGAAAACCTTCATCTGAAATTGAGACCCCAAATCCAAAGAGACAAAAATCTGTGAAGAAAATGGTCTACAGACTTAGGTTAGAGATGCTTAAAGAAAGAAGAAGAGCTCAATCCAAACAAAATGATGAACCAATGATTGAGGCTCTTCATAATTTTGAAGAAGTGTTTGACTTGGATGGTGAAAATGAAGATGAGGAAGAATTAAAGGAAGCTGAAAAGACAAATGAAGATGTTGAGTATCTGATCAGTTTGGGTTATGATCCTCTGTATGTTCAAAGACTATCAAAAGAGGATATGGCAAAAGAAGCTGAGGGTTGGAGAGTAAGGAAAGGAAAAAAGGGAAGTTTTAATAAAGGCTGGTCACAAGTCTGCATTCCTCAACTTACAACCCTTTGACAAGATTGATAATTTATATAAAAGGCCTCTCATGGAGGATCTATCTGAGTATGTGAGAAAGGTGTCTAAGAGAAAGGAAGAGAATGAAAAAAAATTTACAGAATCTGACAACAGCAAGAGAAGAACAGAGAAGAAGGCAAAGGATGAAACAGAGTATGAATCCTTGAAAGCAAAACATAAGGATATCAAATTCCTTCAGCTGTATGGCTACAGCTACAACTTCTTGATAAATCTCTCTCCTGAAGAACTGAAAAGAAGAATTCAACAGATTAAAGACTCTCACAAAGATCAAGAAAGTTGAGAAAAATTTGAAAGAGAGCATGAGTTAAAAATGAGGTTACAGAAGGAAAGGGAGGAAAAAGAAAAGAAAGATCAAGAAGCAAAGAGGTGGTTTGAGGACCCTCAAAGGATGGAAATGTTAAAAACTTTTGTAACAGATAAAGGGATATCACAAGAACAGTTTCAAAACATGCCTCTTGCTGAGCTAATGGAAATATACCACAGAGAGCAGAGGATGTATCTTGAAACACAGAGGAAACTGCAAGAAGACAGAAGGAGGGCAGAACAAGAAGTTCATGCAGAAATGATGAATGCCCTCCACAAAAAGGGAGTAAAAATGTCAAGACTGGTAATGCAAACAGAAGATACAATAAAGAGATGGTATGTTGAAGAGGGTCTTGATAAGATAAAGAAAGTTGATATGGGGAGCTCAAGCAGAACCCATAGGTCAGAGAGTGTGAGGCCTGTGCAGCCAGGAAACTTGAATTTGCCCACACATCTCTATTTTGACAGAAGATCAAAGACCTTAGGGTTGTGACTGAAGATGAAGCAGAACATCTCATCATCTTCAGAGATGATTTGAGAAATTTTACAACAGAACAACTGACCAAGATGGCTGAGCTGACTTTATATGACAATCAAGTAAGGAGTCAACCATCTGGTCAACTGAGGAATGATCTCTCCAAGTTTTTGAAGGAACAAGCAGAAAAGGGATTCCCATTTCTGCAGCAGAAGAAGAGAGAGATCAGGAGCCAAGCAGAAAAGGAGAAGAGGAGGAAGAGAATAAGTGAAGTTCGCATATCTGAGCTTTCCCTCTCTGAATCAAAGAAATAAAGAACTCTAGCAAGCAGCTCTCACCAGAAAAGGAAGACCTTAAAAGAGTGCTTGGCTACGAGAGAAGTGATGAAGGAACCCAACTCAAGAGTACAACAATTTGGAAGAATCACATACATAACGTACAATCAACATGATGATTCGACCACTTTGAGAAATGAGTCAGGGATACCTATTGCAGTCATAAGGGAGGATGGAGATCTGCATTATATGCATCCACAAGACTTACAAGATTTAATTAGTGCAAGATTTCCAAGTGATGCCTCTGACTCCTCAGATTTTGACATGCTGAAGCAAAGAGCTGCATATGTGAAGAAACTAAAAGAAAGAGTTGAAGCCAAGAACAGAGGAAGAAGATAACAGAATGGAGCTAATGAATGATTGATTTTTATTTCTGTTTATCTTTATATTTTGTTTGAGTTGTAAAAATTTAGTTTGTAATGCCCATGTGGCAGAATTCCAATTATGTAATGAAATGATATGTTCTTAAATGATTTATCTAAAACTCTGATATATGTGTAACTCTATGCAGGTATGTTTTGGTGCATCTGAGCTTGTTCCAATCTAGGGGGAGATTGTTGGGTCGGATTTTCTACAAAGGAAGATTGGAATCTTCTCAACTTCCTCAGAAAATGGCTAAGTATGGAATTCGAGCAAGCCCAGACGATCGAGCATGGTTTTTACTACTCGAGCAAGGTTCTGGACCTTAAATGGTTGATTCTTCTAAGTGTTAAAGACTTCGAGCAACCTACACTTCAACAAGCAAGAGTATTCTTCTATCGAGCATGGATTGCCAATCGAGCAAAGAGCTTGATCATACAAGTTCCAGCCAAGTGTTACGAGCACAGGATGATCGAGCACATGGGGACGAGCATGGATGCAATAAGAGGATGTCACGTGAATCAAAGCAAAGACTTCGAGCACAGTTCAGTTACTGAGCAAGATTTACATCCGAGCATGCTAAAGATTGCTGAATAAGAAAAGCTGAAGACATCAAGAAGAATGAGCTTGCTCGATGGACTTATTCGAGCAAAGTTTGAACAAGTCAAGAGGAATGAAGCTTACTCAAAGGAAATATGTATTCTTCGAAAGAGAATATATTCCAAGTAAAGTCTGCTCGAGGATATTCACCGAGCACACCTAGTATAGGAAGTTTGCTCGAGCAAGGTATGTACCTTGCTCGAGGACTGTAACACTTGTATTAGATTTATCTTTCATTATGTAATGACTAGGACTTATAGAAGGAAAGTCAGAGTCAATAAATAGACGTCCTAGGGTACCTTTAGGGTACGGGTTTTGGAAACAGATTTCAAGACAGAGGCTGGTGCGCACTGATTACGAAAACATTCCATTTTGTTCATCGTACAAGAGTCGCCGCCGTCACACAAAACCCTAGACATTCCATTCACTGTTCCTTTGATGTGTCATTAAATATAGTGAATTTTTGTCTCTGAAAGAGCATTTATTGATTATCATTTACTGTTTTGGGTTTGATATCTGTTCACAATCCTTCATTCTCAATCATTGGATATCCTGATTCCGCCGGGATATTCAATCGGTCTTTGAGTATTTGAGTCGGTGTGTTCTTGTCAAACCTTTGCTAAGGTTTCACCCGACTGACGGTCCTGACATATTTTTTTAATTATATAGATTTTGTTTATTATATTAATATGTATAGGTATTGGTACACACACCAACATAATGCATATGTGAAGTAAAATTACCGATGTTGCTGTTCTGACGCGTATATGCACTGTTGGTGTACGTATCGATACATGTAACAACACGCGCATCCAGCAATGCATGCGTGTATCGCATACAGATAGTAATGCATATGTGCATATACGTGAAAGGAATGGTAAAATCGAGTAGACAATGAATTAACACAAAATGTACATAAAAATAACATTTATTATGACATGACAAAACTGTATATGTGACGTGTGTTTAATAGTATTATTATTATCATTGTATTTTATTAATTATATTTATTTTTCTTTGGTTATATTAATACGTATATGTATCAGTAGACATACCAAGTGTATACGATTGCAGATACAGTCGTAACTATGCGGACAAGAACACTCCATACAAAGTGGTAAGTTGGGCATATTTAAGATAATCGGTGCTGCGAGCATGCAGTTCATATATGTATATATTAATAATGCATATATGTAATGGAATGCCAACATGTGTTATAATGATACACGTTTGTTAAAAAAAATGACTTTTTTGTTGTTTTTTCGTAAACACAGAGAGAAATATTTTGCAATTATCTGAGCTCAGTCAGACACCCGAAAGATGAAGAGATGGCAATAACATTGGGGACGGCCAGACTGAAAAAAATGGATTTGACATGGGCAACAATAGAAACTTTACCGAATGTGGAATTTTCGCAATGCAACACATGGAGTGTTATGTATGAGGCAACAAAGTTGTTGATTTCGATTTTCAGCACCGATGAGGTTAGAATGACCGAGCAGATTAAGATTCTTCGAATGAAGTATGCAGCCCGCATATTATTATCAGAAGGCCCGGTTAAGAAGGTTTCGTTCAAGGGAGTTTGATCAGTTATAGTTGTTTGAAAAAAACATGTACTTGGTTTCGTTAAAACATATTGTGAATGGTAGCATACGTTAACTGTCGATTGTGGTAGAAAAATATGATGTTTGAATATTCTGAAAAATCTGATATTTGAATATTATGAATGGTAGTACACGTTAACTGTCAACTGTGTTAGAAACATATGCATATTATGTTTGAATCATGTATTTGAATGTAACAGGCCAAAAATCAGGAACACACACATGCATTAACTATTTCATTAACTGATAGTGCATTATAGCGCGAGGTACACTGGCAACTACAAAAGCGGCGCATGCCATGTCGATAGGGGTTGTAAGCCATCATCAGCTTACATGTTTTACAAAAATGTTAAGAAAAGCATGTAAAACACATGTTACACACGTGTAATATACGAATGCCGGGTTCGGCCCAGGATTTTATAATTGTGATGTTTTAAAAGAAACGTAAAATATGATTTAGGATTGACACATATTTACATTCCAAATAGTGTATGGGCGGGCACGTTTACGATGTTATGCACTATGAGAGCGCACGTAAATCGTTCACTACCTAAGTGTAACACGAGGCATTAAAGGATGTATGGGAGTTTCACAACATGTATAAGTAACACAACACGTGTGTGAAAAACGAAAAATATACACGCACGTAAACAGACTGTATAGATGTCAGACTACACGCGTGTAACACACGTATAAAACCGAACAACACGAATTTACATGTCAACGCATAAATGTTATACATCATATGCACATTACGAACACACAAAAAATGAGCGGAGCATGTCTATGTATGTAAACAAATGTGCAGATGTCGGACTACACGCGTATAAAACTGAACGACACGAATGTATATGTCAAATTGTGTGTAAATGTTATACATCGCATACACATTAGGAAGATATGATAAAGAGCAAAGCATATTTATGTATGTAGTGCACACGCGCAATCTTTAAAAAACTAAACGCAACACTAAAATAACACGCACTTGTATTACATTCACTTATTTTTTTTTTCAAAATGGTCAATGTACATGTATTAATAACAGAATGTTATAAAGTATAAAACGCAACCAAATGTACTATGAGCTTATTGAATATATGTAATGATGTAACGCGCATACATAATGAAAAAAAACAAGCACGAAGTCAGGAAGAAGCCATACGGGCTGACCGCCTGACATAACGGTTAACCGCATGATCAGACATTAACCCTGTCGCAGAGGTATCAGGTGCAGACACATTAGCAGCAGGAGCCTAAACGAGTTGAAAATCCAGATTTATTAGCATATGTGTTATACATGCGTTCAACATCTTCCCATGTTTCAAACTCTGCATGCGTAACAGGTATAAATTCTTTATGCGCATCATGTTTCCAATATGTTGTGCTATTTGGCGTCAAGTAAACAATTATCGACATGCCTCCTGCAATATTAAACATTAAAAAACGAGTTTAAAATATGTATACACTATCAAAAAAATATAAATAATTACAAAACACATGGAGTACGTGTTATATGTTAGTATGCACGTCATACGTGTTGCACACTTATCAGGTCGTTAAAAAGCGATTAGAACACGCATAGCAAATTTAGTGTTTAATACACGCACATTATTATAATACATAATGTGTGTGCAGCATTGGCACACGTATCAAATAGTCAAACGTGTGTAGAGCATGTGTAACAGGATCGTGTTAAATACATACAAGATATTAGAATGTACAGCAGCACACAATTTATAAACATTATTAGAATGTGTGTAATAATATACATTAATATAAGCTATTATGCACAGAGTATGCGTATCACATGTATCAGACACGTTAATGGACCTCAGGATAAATACACGTAACAGATAATTATACGGTATATTTAGCATAATTACATGTAATAGAAGCATTATCATATAGTATGCACAGTGTACGTGCAGCACGCGTAGAAGAACAGTCTGCACGAGTAGGACATATAACAGGACAATCAGCAGGTATATGAATTATCATTAAGTATGCACATGTATCAGAGCGTTAACAATTATCACAAGCATTAAAAATAACATAACACTTAATAAGTATGTTCGACATAATAATAAACGTTATAGTACATGTGCGCAGCACATGATATGAAAAGGTTCCATTACATAATATATCATCATATAACACATTCGCAACACATTAATCAATAGATGTTACCTTACTGTTCAACACGAGCGTATTACAATGTGTCTTTGATATATACACTAGAACACGAAGCGATGTCGGTTGATGATGTTGTAAGTGAGCTGTTGTGTTGATTGATGCCAGTTTCATCATCGAATTCAGTTAATTCGTTGTTTACTGAGACAGTCATTGCAATATCATGCGTATTTGACCTAGAATCACACGATTGAGCATGTGTATCATCAATCGTTGCATTATTGCTGGTGGATCCTTCATACGAAACTGTTTCTGATCAAACTACAGTGAAAACGAGCCTAATTAACACAACCTTCATGAACGATTTAGCGATTTTAACCTAAAATTCGCAACATCATACCTTTAATCGCCATGCTTTTGTGTCAGAATCGAGATGTAGATGTGTAATGTCGAATTGGATTATATGTAGGAATCGATTATGTGATTGATTTGGATAATTATGGATATGATTTGAATGAATAGTAATCAATATCTGTTTAAGTTCTTGATCGTTGGTGATGGATTTGGGGAAAATTAGTTTTAGGTCAATTGGTGATGGATTTGGGGGAAATTTGGTTTTAGGTCAATTTTACATATCTACCCTTGGTAGTTAGGAGTTTTTAAGTTTTCTCTCTAAGTATGAGTTTTCTCTTGATCCTCTCTCTCTCTCTCTCTCTCTTACTCTATATATATATATATAGGGTAAGGTTAAAATGAAAACCCACTTGAGTTGTGAAAACCCACGAAAACCTTATGTAACATCGTTTTTTTTACATGTAATATATGTTGTTACATTTAATACAAAACATCGAAAACATAAAAAAAATGTTTTGCTATATTTTTTACATTTTTTAGTAATTTTTATATATGTTTTCAAGAGAGAGAAAATGTAAATAAACTTTTACATTTTTTATTAACTTTAATTGTGGACTACAAGATTTAATGTTTAATTAAAAACATGTGGTTGACAATGGGTTTCTAGAGTTTTCACAACTCAAGTGGGTTTTTATTATGTATATATATATATATATATAAACGAAAACCCAAAAATCCTATGTGTCGTGATGTGGTCGCTCCCCTCTTTTATGGAAGCCACCAGATTTCTTGATTTTAAAATGGAGGCCTCTCATTTATTTAACCCAAATTCATGGGTATGGGTCTTACCAAAACCAGATAGCTCTTAAACGGGTTATAACATCTCATTAAATTAAAATTAATCTTACCAATTATTTGATATGAAAATCCTACAAAATAGGAATATACTAAAATTTAATATCCAATTTAAAAAGAAAAAAGATATTATTTATAATTAATAAACAATTTTATAATAAAAAACATAAGCGGGTCATGGGTCACCAAATCCATATAGCTTTTAAACGGGTTATAACATATCATTTATTTATGAAAGCCTTTCATCATCAAACCCTAAGTATATTATTAACTTTCTTATAATAAAAAAAATTAAAATCCAAAAAATAAATATTAAAAAACGAAAAATGTAAAACAACCATTCTCACAAGCCATCAGATTACTTTATTTGTAAATGAAGGTTTCTCACGCATTTGACCTGAATTCACGGGTAAAGGTCTCACCAAACCCAGATAGCTCTTAAACGGGTTATAACATCCCATTATATTAAAAAATAATCTCATCAAATATTTGATATGAAAATCCTATAAAATAGGATTATACTAAAAATTAATATCCTATTTTATTTTTAAAAAAGATATTATTTATAATTAAGAAACAATTTATAATAAATAAAATAAACGGGTAATGGGTTGATCATCAAACCTCAAGTATATTAATTATTAACTTTCTTACAATAAATAAAATTAAAATCTAAGTATACATATATAAATATAAAACGAATAATGTAATCCCTGTAATACGGGGTATAAAATCTAGTGTGTGTGTGTGTGTGTATATATATATATAGGGTAAGGATCCTAAGAGAACCATTGGTAAATTGAGAACCATTCTGGACCACTAAAAAAAACCTATAAAAAAATATTTAAAAAATTATAAAACAAAAAAAACGAAAAATTTTTAAAAAGTAAAAAAACCAAAATTTTTATATTTCATTCCGGTTTCATAAAAAAAAAGAAAAGACTGAATTTTTTTTCTTTTTAATTCGTATGATACTATACACATACGTATACTTTCATTTAATCTCTAATTATGTAATGTATACATATGTACATTATTATTTACCTTAAATTATACATATGTGTATAGGAAAAAACATGTGTGTACATATTATACATATATGTATAATAAAAAAACCGATTTTTTTCTTTTTAATTCGTATTATACCTATACACATATGTATACTTTCATTTAAGTTCTAGTTATGTACACATATGTACATTATCATTTACCTTAAAATATACATATGTGTATAGGAAAAAATATGTGTGTACATATATGTACATATTATACATATATGTATAATTTAGCTAAACCGAGAATTTTTTTTTACGTTTTTTTTTAGAAACCGGGGTGATAAATAAGAACTTTTGTTTTTTTACTTTTTTTATTTTTGTGTTTTTTTTTGTTTTATGATTTTTTTTATTTTTGGGGTTTTTTGTGGTCCATAATGGTTCTCATAGTTCTCAATTCCCAAAATGTTCTCACATGATCCTAATCATATATATATATATATATATATATATATATATATATGGGAAGTATAGAATGAAAACCTACTTGAGTTGTGAAAACCTTATGTAACATCGTTTTTTTTTTTTGTTACACACATAATATATGATGTAACATTTAATACAAAACATCGAAAACTAAAAAAAATGTTTAGCTATTTTTTAACATTTTTTACTAATTTTTATATATGTTTTCATGAGAGAAAAAAAGTTATATTTATATTTACATTTTTTATTCACTTTAATTGTGGACCACAAGATTTAAATTTTAATTAAAAACATATGGTTGAGAATAGGTTTCTAGAGTTTTCACAACTCAAGTGGGTTTTCATTTTAACCTAACCCTATATATCATTTTAACCTAACCCTATATATATAGGGTTAGGTTAAAATGAAAACCCACTTGAGTTGTGAAAACCCGCGAAAACCCTATGTAGCATCGTTTTTTTGTTACATGTAATATATGTTGTAACATTTAATACAAAACATCGAAACATCGAAAAAAAAATGTTTTGCTATTTTTTAACATTTTTTTACTAATTTTTATATATGTTTTCAGGTGAGAGAAAAAGTTATATTTATATTTACATTTTTTATTCACTTTAATTGTGGACTACAAGATTTAAACATTAATTAAAAACATGTGGTTGAGAATGAGTTTTTAGAGTTTTCACAACTCAAGTAGGTTTTCATTTTATACTTAGCCTATATATATATATAGGGGGGATAATTTGAGAACCATGTTAAGTATTAAGAACTATGAGAACCAATTCTAGCCACTCATTTCATTAATTGTTTAAGATTGTGTGGCTCTCATTAAATTTAATTAAAAAAGTAAGTGATATGATTAAAAAATAATAAAAAGTTACAAAAAGGGTATTTGAGTAATTTACATTTTTCATCTCTTCTAGATTTTACAAAAGTCAATTGTCAAAATCATACTCTCTTTCCTATTTTTTTAAATTTTATTATAACTTTAATATTTTAAAGAACACTAATAATTTTTTATAAATAATTTAAAACTATGTTAAAAAAAGACAACATGCTTTATAAAAACAAGATTTAATGTTTAAAAAAAAAAGAGAAAACGAGAAATTTTTTAGTAGAAACGAGACTTTTATAAAAATAGAGATTTTAATAAAAACTATTATATTCGAATTTGTATTGTGTATTAAAAAACATATAATAGGTATTAAATATATGTAATATGATAATAGAAATTTACATAACTTTATCGATAACAAAAGATGGATTACACATTCTAACGCATACTGAATACGCGTAATAATAAACACATTTTTGCAATATATCATTTTTATAAAGCCAATAAACTATTTTAAACAAAAATACTAAAAAACCATAACAAACAAAAAATCCATAAAAACTATTTCACTAAAGCCTCCCATTCTTTTAGCCAATCCTTTCTAATTAACATCTTGTTCACTAGCATTTCTCTTTCTTTTTGAAACTGTTTCGAAAGATTCTAAGCGATACATTTTTTTCTTTTTTGCTCTCTATACATATGTATTACATAAATAAACAAATTACTACATTATACATGATTGAAATAAATTACCCAAATTACATCTACACAAATTAACCAACTTACATTAATTATTCAACCACAAAATTCACAAAGTTACATAAATTACACAACACAAAGTACACATATTACATAAAATACACAACTTACTCAAATTACAGAAAATATACAATTTACATATACTACACAAAATACATCAATTATAGAGATTAAATAAATTACAAATTACACAAATTATACAAGTTACATTCAGTATGTATATTACACAAATTACCAATTATATATATTACCAAAAAAAATACACATATTGCATAAAATACACAAATTATATAAATCACCCAAATTAGAAGCTTTTGTTATGTGAATCAAATATTTAATAACTTGATTATCTTTAGTCCACTTGCTCGATATTTAATAATTTTAATATAGGCTAAATTTAATCCATGTGTTGAAAAGAAATATTTAGTATATCTTATATATGAATTTAATAGTTTGATATCTATAAATATTTATATAAATAAATTCAATTCACCTGTTTATAATATCTATAAGGCTGAGGGGTGTGGGGGGCTCTAATGAGGGCGCGAGTGGGGGCTCCAGCCAATAATATTGTGACGTGTGGCAGAGAGAGAAACTGGATAAGGGGGGTGTTAGAGCCCCCGTTGGAGCCCCTGGCCCTGGTGTGGAGGGGCTCCAGCAGGGGCTCCAGCGGATTTTTTTTTTATTTTTTTATAAATATATTCAAAAAACGTATTATTAAAAAAACTCATAAATATATTCAAAAAACGTATTCATAAATTTTTTTTATTTTTTATTTTTTTATAAATATATTCAAAAAACGTATTGCAAGATGGGTTGATTTTGGGTTTTTTTTTGAAGTTGTGGTAATTGTTTTATGCGAAATGGGTTATATATAGGAAGAAAAAACTTTTTTTTTTATTAAATAAGAGCCCAACGGCTCATTTTAAATGTCCAACGGCTAGATCACACATTCTCATGCATCTTTACGCCCATCCTCAGCCGCTAAGGGGCTTGCGCCTGCTTTGTTTTTCGTGCTCGCGCCCCTCTCGCGCCCCTCTCGCGCCCCGGTGGTGTGGTGCTAGCGCCTGGGGGCGCGAGCGGAGGGGCTCTAGCGCCCCCGTTAAAGCCCCACACCCCTCAGCCTAAGTATTTGTATAATCTAATAATGAATTTAATTTTAGTGGTGACAGTCATAAATGAAAAGTTAAGAATCTTGAATAATAAACTTATTTCGAATGATGACAAAATACAATAAATTCTATTATCTTAATAGTTTTTATGTTATATATTAGCATTATCAAAAAGTATTTCTTTTCAATACTAAACTGCATATCTTCATCCTTCACTGTTAAATCCCTTGAATCTAATTTTGAAAAAGAGAAAAAAAAAATATGAATGGACGAATTAAAAGAATTGAAAAAGAGATTAATAATTATAAATAGAACAAGGAGAGAGAAAGAGAATTAAATAGATGGAATTGATTTAATGTCTGGAGAGAGAAAGAATGATGTTAAATTACAATTTTACCCTAACTTAATCCTAACCACATATTAATAGATAATAGTCAAGATCTAATAAGAGCCATTGATTAACAAGATTAATGGTTATGATTGGTTCTTTATAGTTCATACATTTTAACAAGGTTCTTAAAAGAAATCTCTCATATATATATATATATATATATAGGGGAGATTTCAAATGAGAACCCTTTTGAGTTTTAAAAACTCGAAAAAACTCAACGTAACGATTTTTTTTCGAAATTTTTTTACACATGCGTAATATATGTACGTTACATATACATAAAAAAATTACATAATTTTTTACGCACCGCTTTTTACACATGTGTAACGGACGTAAAAGTTTGTGTAATCAGTTACATATTTATTCTCTCTCCTACTTTGACTATTTGGTCAGATTTAATCTCAACCACATATTCTAATCTATTTAATTAAATGTGTGGCCAAGAATTGAGTTTTTAAGTTCTTAAAACTCAACATGATTTTCAAAATATCCCTCTTATATATATATATATATTCTAGGTTGGTGATTAATGATGCTTAATAACAATATAATGATTAATAATATACGTATAATGATGATTAATAACAATCCACAACAGATTAGAAGCACTGATATGGCAATAGATTCAAGATATGTTTGCTTGATGATAAATTAATACAAGAGATTTTGACAAACAAGGTATATTAATAAATTAACCTATGGCACTAACAAAATGTCATTTCTCATCTTATTCGATCTTGGAACTATAATATGATAAGCCAACCCAACTGGGATTCGGCATAGTGAGCAGTTCGGTTACATACGGTTCATTTTTTCCGGCCGATTATGCAGTCCATATGCACAAAAGAGAAAAAGCCGAAGTAAGAAATAAGATAAAGAATAATTCGAACAAACATAACATTATGAATTATAAATTTAAATAAAGAAAACTTATGTAAAAAACACTCCTGTAAGAGCATTCTCATCCAACTCCTCATATTTTGTGAGGGGTGTTTTTATAATTTAGATAGTGATTTAGGGTGTTGAGAATAAAGGTTTTTATATTTTAGAAAAAGTAGTGATTTTTCTGTATATTTAAAAAGTTACTATTTATCTCCTATAATTCCATCACAAGAATTCCCTAATAACTCGCCTAACATATCACAATGTTAAGCCAAATGTTAATATTAATTGAAACAACATCTTTAAAACTTAAACAAACATAAATATAATAAGCATATTTGATATACCTCAATACCTGCATGCTAAATGGGCATTGGTTCTTCGGCATTAGGTGGACATTAATTCTTTGGCTTCTCCTTTATTAATTTTTTTTAGTATATGTTTATTACTTTATTTTATTAATTAATTTGTTGTTTGATGAAAAAAGATATATCGTAAAGTTATATGCAACAACTTATTTGTTCAAGTTGCCACTCAAGTACATATCACAAGAGACAGATCGTACTCGATTGATGTGAGGTTATCTTGTATTTGTGTCCTTGAAATGTGTCGATTTGATAAGAAAGCTAGCTAATACAGTCTATGGCTCGAAGCTACAGAATCGACATTGACAAATATTTTATAAAGCATACGGCCACTTAGTAACGTTATCGAAAGATAATCTGTGCAAGTAAACAAGTATGAGCGTGAAAAGATTTCATAATTAGATGATGTTTATAAGCTGCTTTTGATTAATCATTTAACATGTAGTTTTTTTTTTCTTTTTTCAATTTGAAGTTTATAAAAGGAGTGACTTGACGTGAAGGAATTTACCAAGCTTACTTGTTAACATAAAACTAAGGTTTGAAGGGATTTAGCATGTGTATATTACTATACTTAATTTGAAGAAAGTAATAATAATAATAATAATAATAATAATAATAATAATAATAATAATAATAATAATAATAATAATTTAAAAAGATAAATTAAAAGTCACATGATTCAAATACTATTCTTATTTGAAATAAAATTCACATGCCACTAATGATCAAATCATGACCTAGAATATGTGATCAATGTTTTCATAGTTCTGCCGGTCCAACCGTGAATCGGCATAGTGAGCGGTCCAGTTACATACAGTTCACTCATTTCTGGAAAAGTCGGGAGGCTATGCGGTTAGACCGGGATAGCGGATTATTGGTTGGACCGGAAATGGTGGATGTCGGTTATCGTTTACTAGCAAACCGAGTGAAAGAAAGTAAAGATGAGGAAAATATATAGGCTAAAAGTAAAAAGATGGATTCCGGCTAGGATTCAAAGATAGAAAACGAAAAATAAAAGATATAAGGAACAGAGATTGTGAATGTTGATGATGGACGTAAAAAGGAATCACCATTTAACCTTATTCTTTTATGATTTGGGCTTTTAATAGGTTGTTAAAGGAAATGGGGTATATCACCAAATTAGAGATTAACATAGTTTTAAGAGTGGGTTAAAGTTTTCTCACTAGTTTTTAAATTTTAATTAATTGTAATGTTATCCGGCTATTGAGTCTGGTCCAACTAGTATAAATTAAAATATTGTGTGAAATGAATAAAAATAGTGTAAAAACCGAACATATAATGTGATCAAAAAAATAAATGCGTGAATATTTTAATCATTATTACTTTTAATACGATACTGTTGGGTTTTAACAAGATTATCAAAGTGATAAAATCTTACTTTTACCAAAAACGCAACGGATAAATGTTTTAAATCTTGTTAGTTTATAGTGTATAAAACCAATTTTATGCATGCAAAACCCAAACCTGGATTCATATACGAAATACATACTATCAAACACATGCATGTCACTATAAGTTCATGCATGTTAAACTACCTTTCAAGTAAACCAAAACCGGGTGAAGAAAGAGTGATTGAAAGGCAAGAACTTGAATATGAAAGCTCCTCAAGCTAGCATACCCCAAGCCTCCGACAATACACCTTTGTTTAGCTAGGATTCACTTGAAAAACCAACTCCTCCTTGATGTTCTTCCTTGTGGCCGAAAATGGGAGAGAAAAGGAAGAGATGAATGTTTTTTTACTTGCAAAAATGTTGTAAGAATGAATGAAAGAGAGTTAGAGAGTTAATGGAAGCACCACTCATGGCATCTACTCACATCCAATGCATGTCTTTAATAAAGAAAACATAATAATATAAAATAAAAGGTGTAAGAGAGTAAAAGGGGGGGGGCACCCTCTCACCCATTTCAAATTTTATATATATATATATATATATATATATATTAAATAAGTTTATATCATAAAACTCATATTGTGTTATTTCCCAAAATAAATATAACACAATATAGGTAACATGCTTGGTAACCATTATTCACATATTGTTATTTAACCATCTTAAATAACACTATGGAATGCTCTCTCTCAAAATATAAATCATCCATATGATTTATTTATTTCACAAGTACAATGTATTTAGAAACCCCTTTCCAAATAACTCAAGTGTTAATATTTGTTTGTTATGATCATATCATATATAAACAAATATTATTGGTGTTTGTCTAGCTTGTTATTGGGTATGACCCGACTTGGATTATAACGTACTAGCCACATCAATAATAATATGTGTCTTGGGCAGACCGAGTCCAACAGATACAATATTAAAAAAAATCTGGTTTAAAAGTGTTAAAACACATGATGTACAAGTAATACACATCATTGAAACGAGTTTATAGTAAAAAATGCGTACTATATGTTTGTAGTGTACGCATTGAAACGAGCCAAATGCGACACATCATTCAAACTGTTGAAATAAGTATCCTTAAATAACCAAAATGTACAGGAAAGAAACCTGCACATGTCACGGTAAGCACACAACATCAAACAACTTTAAGCAACTGGAATCCAGAAAACAACTTCCCAACGTTATGATTGCAATCAACAACATTAACAAAGCACATCGCGGGCCCTAATGACACATAGAATTGGCCTGTTGGGTTATTGAACACACGAGCAAAGCCCGATTATCTGGTGAATGTGGACAGTAAACTGATAATAAACACATGTAACAACAACATTATGACAGAAGATATTTGTCACTTCTTTAAAAGCTTGTGTGAGAAAATCCGCTTTGAATACGGGCTATTTCTTGAGATCGCATTGTGAGATTCGATTGCTTTCACCAACAAGTTATGAAGAGAGCCCTGTTTGAAAACTAGATCACATTATTTGCTATTGACTTCGAGCCGCTACTACTTATGAACGGGTCAGTTTGTCTTGTGATCTATAGAATTATAATGATTTCTATTCATATATATAATAAATATGTAACTACACAATAGGTGTTATTATATATAAAATAATGATCAATATAGTAGCTCATTTAATAATCGAGAGTAAACGAGCTTGTTATTTATATTAATATGATCATGTTTACTTTATATAATAGATATATAATTACATAAAGAATTATCATAAAACTAATTAAATAATATATGTTTTGTTACACGTATAAGTTATAAATATGTAAAATTAATTATATATATTTGTAAATAAAACAGTTATATATTCAATAAATAACAAACAAGCTAAACTCGAGCTTGAAAAATTAATATCAAGCCGAGCTCAAGCTCTTGTAAATTACACGACATGGGCTTGGGTTAGTTTACACCCTTATGTATTCTTAAATCATAGAACCTCTAAATAGCATATGTTATTGAAAAGATTATGTTTTTTAGAAAAAAAAATATTTCAAGCCAACCCAATTAAACTTGACCCGTTACCCAACCCGCCCATGTTTAGACAGCTAGACTATACTAATGTAAAGAGATCCAGACCTCAGCGACACGAAGGGCAGTTTGTACAACATAATTGGCATGCGGGTCTTGAAGTAACTGTTCAAAATGAGTAGCCGAAAGCAATTCGCGTATGATTTTCGACCTGTAACGTTCATCCAACACCGATAAACATTTTTCAACAACATGGCTGCTAAACTTTTGTCTTGCAAGATGGACATAATTGCCCTCAAACTGAGAAACCAACATTGATACTGCATATGGTATCTGTAACTCCAATATAGATTGTACAACATAGTTTCTGCATTCAGAATTCACAAATTCAAAAACCATTTATATGAAAGTAATCATGTTCAAAATTAACATATTACATACCCAAATGCATCTTGTGCTAGAAGAAGCCCATTTGTAGAAATTTCTAATATTAATCGTTCTTGGTGTTCGCCGGTTGAGTGATTGATGCATCTTTGCAATACACAGCATCCATGTTGATGGGTAGCAATGTCCACACAAAATTTTGAAGCAGCTTCAAAGATAAACTGCCACAAAATTAATTAGAAAAAAGTTGCTAAAGTTTCCAACCTTATTATGTGACTAAAGATTGAAACATAAGTGGAAACCTTATTATCTTCGTTACATAGGCACTGCAAACATCTTTGAATAACATGGTTCCCGTTAAGGTCCTTAATAAGCGCAAGGAATCCCAGTTCGAGTGCAGAGATAACCATCTTTATTTGTTTTCTTGTCTTGAGAGTCTCTATAAGCTTCTGCACCGCACGTGTCCTGTAACAAACACAATGTGTGATCATAATTGTTTTTAGGTGTTTATGAAACATGTTTGGTTCCAGGGAAGTGGAATTTTATAAGAACCAACTCATTTCATTTTTCTGTCTTGTATCAATATGACATGTTACATATGATATGATTTTTCTCTAATAAATTGTGCTTGTCAATATATATATATATATATATATATATATATATTCAAACGAAATTCACACTTTCGTATAGCTGCTTGTTTTTCCGACATTCGGTTATATTTTTTGTTGAAAACTGAGTGATATTAAAAAAAATAAAAGTAAAAATACTTTAGTTGATAAAGTATTTTTTTTAATTCACGAGACTAAAAATACTTTATTTTGAATGTAACTATGTTTTCGACAAAATTTATATCAAAATGTCGGCAAAGTGTGCATTTAGAATTTATTTTTATTTCTTTTAACAAACCAGCACAAATTACTAGAGAAAAGCCAAATCATAAGGTAAAGAAATATTTACTAAAACACAGAAAAACGAGATAAATTACAGTGTGGTCGTTCAATAAGCAAACCTTGATTGTTTAGAAATAGCGGAAATACCTAGAAACCAAACATGTTTCAGAATTACCTATAAACATTTTTCAGTCTCCTAAACTAACTAAAAATAAAAAGACTCTAAAGATTCACATAAGAAAAAGAAGCATACCCATGAGTGTTCAACGAGATATGAACAAGTTCTCGTGGCTCTCGAGTGACCTCCATTATAATGCACATCCTTTGTTCTTAGTTACAAACTTCCAAAAGCTTTTGCATAAGATAATTCCCAAACGGGTTAACCATAAGCTCGTTCACATGCCCGATCGTGTCATCAAACACCATCTCAACATGTTTCGGGTCCTCCTCATCAAAAACCGATTGTATGAATCGACACCCGTTTTGCTCTTTAGTAAACATATATATGCACCCTTTAACATCAGCCAAAGTGTTACATCCCTTTAATATTTTGCCATTTTCACATAAATGATTGCACTTCTTGTTTTGCCCTCTAAACCCTCCATTTCTTACATGATTTACACTTTCACCTTGAATCATCAAACCATTTTTTTCTCACGTGATGTACACTACTAGGAACAGCTAAATCTAAAGCTGGATTTCGACTCGGATGACTTGGATTCATAGAGTACAAACTCTCAGGAATTCGACTCGGGTAATTCAAAACAGGGTTTCTTGAACAATTTGGGAAGGATTTTCTAAAACCGATCGAATTAGCTACCAAGCTGGGCGAAATTGAACCGAAGTTTCTGAAAATCATATGTGATTTCAGGGTGGGATTATCAAAAAACTTGAAAAGCAATTATTTGATTGAGGAGAACATGTATTCTGCTTGTAACTACATAAGGGATTATCATGATACATACCATACATCATAGGCGAATAATCATAACCATAACCATAACCGTAGCCATAACCATTGTTACTAATATTATTATTGTTATTATCACTGTCATGTGATTGATGAAGTGGGATTTCATCCAACAACATTTCAAGCTTATCATCATCCTTCATCTTCTCCTTAGTAATTTCAATTTGCTCAACCATAATAAATAAAACAAAATTATACAACAAAAACAGAAACTCAAAACAATCTACAATGCAATAAAACAAACAAACACCATCTAATAATAATAATAATAATAATAATAATAATAATAATAATAATAATAATATCTTTTTGGATGAATATTATGAGGTTGTTGAAGCATGCAAAGATGAAGAAACATAGAATACTACACTAATAATACACATACTGGATGTATGAATAGGTTACACACACAGAGAGTGAAATTGTGGGAGAAATACAAAGAATTGAGGAGAAAATTACCCATGAAACTAATAAAGATTGAATGTTTGAAGGGATCGTAAAACATTAAATAGAGTAGAAAAAGTAGACCCAATATTGTCGAAAACCTTTGAAGTTTTCTTTTCATCCATAATATGCGGAAAGAAATTATGTAGGAGTAACAAACACTTCCAACTCTATGCACCTTTAACGGCCAAATATCTATTAAAAGGACTACGAGGAATAGTATTTCTTTAGGACCAAAATACCCTTCCTATATATTTATAATTTGGGATGATTTACAAAAATGACATAAATTCGGGTATTATGTGATACATGCAGGTAAATATACATGCACTAGGTTAGATCTCGTGTTCCACACGGGTGAAAAGTATAATAAAAATAAAAAATTATTATATGTAATACGTAAATTCAATTGTTTCATATAATAATTTTATGTATGACTTTTTTTATTATGTGCTTCATATATTATACATTATAATATAATTTTAAGTTGAAAACCAAATCTTAATTTTGATTTATTTCAAATAAAATATTTATACAGACATTGTTATATTAAATATTGTGTGTATAAAAATGATATTTATAACAAATGTTGTCACAAATTTAAAAACTAAATTTACAAAGACTAAGGTTTTGTTGTAAAAAAAATAAAAATATATCATATTTTAAAATAAAGAGAGAAACGATGAACAATCGTAAATAGTTGTGTTAAAAAGATATGAGAAGACAATGGCATATCTATCTAACTATACTATTAAAACAACATAAATTGTCCACATAACATTTAACTAGACACTCCACATTCCACCAAGTAGATGTCATGTCACTATTTCCTATTATATTATGATTCTTAACCCGTTTTCCTATTATAACCCATGACCCGTAAGGCTTTATAAAATTTTGAAAAATATATTATTGTGTGATGCGTGTTTCAAACCCAAGACCTCACGTTTCAAAACAAATGTGCTTACTAACTCCACTAAAATGGTAATTGTGTTTAATTTCTTGACTTATCATATATAAATATGATTTCTTTTCAAGTATAAAACTTTATACTTGAAAAGAAATCACATTTATATATGTTTTAAGTCAAAAATCAAACACAATTACTATTTTAGTGGAGTTGGTAAGCACATTTGGTTTGAAACGTGAGGTCTTGGGTTCGAAACACGTATCACACAATAAGTCAATAATATATTTTTCAAAATTTTATAAAGCCTTACGTGTCATGGGTTATAATAGGAAAAAAGGTCATGAATCATAATATAATAGGAAATAGTGACATGACATCCACTTGACATCCTATATGGAGTGCCTAGTTTATGTAGACAACTTATGTTGTTTTAATAGTATAGTTAGATTAGATGTTTATTTGCACCATAGTTGAAGGTTTTTTTTTCTTTTTTCAATGGGTAGTAGACTAATTTACTAATCCATCAGTTTACAATTTTTATGCATCTAATTTCTTTGTTAATAAACTTATACAATAATTAAGATGTTAAAAGTGCTTATAGAATCCAATGAAGGTGTTTTTTCTTTTTTTTTTTAACTAATGAGTGTACTCGATATGCAACTCGTAATGGATATACGGGTGGTGTTTATGGCATGAGTTTACATTTATTTCATAAATATGTGTATTATAAACTGGTTGAAGGGTCCGATTATTAATCATACAAAAAGTAGATTTAATAACTTTTGGTGTAAGACAAAAGAAAGTATGTTACTTTTATGACACTAGCCTTAACAATATTTAAAAAATTAACTGTATATTTACCTAAGCTGTAATAGTCAATTGCATATTTGTATTCATGAGTTATGAACTCTAGTTGTCAACTATAAATATATATATCCATTCTGGACATTTTGATCATTCACGTATCACTGATCCATATCGATTCCACCATTAGAAGAAAACTCATCATAGGTGAAAAACCCGAAGGTCCAACCCGGAACCCTTTATTTTTGGGAAAATTCTCAAAATAGCCCTTTTTAGAGAGAGAATTCTCAAAGTAGCCATTTTTTTCTTAGAATTATTTAAGATTTGGACTGTCAAGAAGCATTAGAAAAAGATAAAAATAAAGAGAGAGCAGTCCAAATCTTGAAGGAAAGTCAGGTAGAAGACGAGATTTGGGAAAATAATGAAGGTAAAATCCAAAATTTTTGTAATCTTGGAGTAAAAGTTCATATTTTTTCAAAACTTTTTTTTTCACAAAACCGTCTTGAGAGACTTTTTTTTATGTATATTACCTTTCCCGTCCATATTTTCAAATTCTTGAAAAAATATATTTTTTATAATTATACCCCTGAACCACCACCATCACCGACGCTGTCGGCCCCACCCCATCACCACCACCATCAACCGCCACCACCATTTCATGGATCTCCGCCGTCGCCGACCTTCTCTTACGCCATAAGATCCATTTCACACATTAAAATGCACTTATCAACACTTGATGAATCAATAATTTAATAAGTCATAACTCATAATTATATAGAACACGTACTCTTTTTCACCGAGCTTTACTTCCGTGCCACCATACTCCGGCAGCAGCACCGTGTCACCTTCCTTAACTGTCACACCCCAAAAATCTTAATTAAATAGCGGAAGACTTTGACTAAGTCATTTCGGGTAATGACATATGCTATTTCAGTCAATCACAATCAAATTTACGTACAATACATAAGTTGGACTTTATTTAACCATCAGAATTTTTACACGTGTCATAATACACGATTTTATTCAAATACAAGTCCAAACTTTGAAAAGTCAACAGTTTCCATTCAAACACACACGTCATCTTTTCCCGCGCCCTCCACGAAGCTTCCACGTTTTCATTTACCTGAAAGACACATTTAAAATATTTTGTCAACGCAAGGTTGGTGAGTCCTCAAATTTTAAAACCATGTATTTTGAAACAAAGCTTTTCTTTGTTTAATTATTTCCATAAATACCACTTCGTCCATATGGCCCGAAGTCAACTTTCATTGAAGTAGCGAAATCGCGTTAACAACTTACAGTCGTATCAATGTATACATAATCCTCTTCGAATGCTTACGAAGGTAATCCATAATTCAAACTTTATCCACATTTTATTATTGTAACAAGTGTATTAGTCATAAGTTTGCAAGAAATATGACACATGCAAGGAATTTAAATCTATAACCCGACACATATCAAACTCAAAATATTTGCCCTCGACATTTAACCAGAGCGACTGGTCGACAGGCAGGGCGTAATTCGATAGATCTATCAATATTTCTACGTCCCAATACAAGGTTAACGGTTTATAACGACTGGGTAGTTGTTTCCTTACCTTCGCGTTCATACTATATTTAGGCAGTTGTTTCCTTACCTAAATATTTCACGCCAGTCTGATTTACCCCTTTACATTTAATACAATTGTAAAATAAAATGCTTACGAAATGTGTCTTTCCCCCAAAACATTTATAAAGCATTTAATTATTAAAACGAGGGGATTTGTGAGAAACCCACCTTCAGTAGGTACAACGTCAGATATGTCCAAACACCTCGTGTCCTATTAATATGGTACACGTTTTTAATAATATATACATTTTAAGTTGTTCGTTCAACTTAAAATATTTCACACAAACATTTTAGTTTTCTTAAAACGTTTCTTTTTATCTTTTTATTAGTTCAAGCTCGATTGACCTGTTGACGACTTTTAGTTTGTTTAAGTCCACATTATGTTTTTACACAAGCACGCAAGATCCTAACTTATATATATATACTAGTAGGTGTGCCCGCGTGTTGCGGCGGGGACACAACACGTATTCAGTCGATATGAACTGGTTTGATATGGAGATGCTATAGAAATTCGATGACACCGGTACTGTTCATGACTATATCATAGTTCGCTATATGTCAATGCAAGAGATCTTAGTGGATGTTTAGTAAAAATAAGACAAATGAGACAAAGAGAGTGAAAAGTGTTTAAAGTCAACACAAGACAATTTGCAAGACGTTATTCGTTTATGTCAATCATATTGCGATTTAGTAATCTGTTAGTTTTCATATTTATTTATTTATTTTTTAGTTTTATTTAAATTAAAGTTTTCGAGTTAATAGCATTAGTGTGTTAAGCGTGACATGCTTAATCAAATAACAATATTAATATTTAAAATAGTTATATTAATAATACTAATACTATTGATTATAATGAAAACAATAATAGAAATGTCATAAATTGTAAATAATCAAAATACTATTAATAATAATTTTAACCAATAACAACAACAACAACATCCACTTAACTAAGTTTTAATTACTAACAAATATCATAAATAAATTCTAATGAAAAACAACATAAATCTAAAAATTTATAAATATGAACTAATTTAATTAATATTCAAATAACGCATTCCCTGATATTTATGTTATTCCGAAAGTTTTTACCACTATTGATTATTTAACTTGTTTTAACCATCAAAAGGTCATCAATTGCAGCCAATTCCACTATACTAAAGAAGTGAAAGTTGAAAAAAAAAGTAAACTATGATAGGTTGTTTCTAAGACACATATATCAGTCAATGCTTAGAATTATAAGAAAATTTAAAGGTCTATTATGTTACTTTAAATAAACAACTCATTTCAACCAACTATACTGTCTATAACATGTTTTGACCCTGAGTTAAACTGATACCTTTTTAAGACGGTCACGTGTTGCAACGGGGATACAGTGGGAATTTGGTTTGTGGCACGTCGATCTGAGTTTTATTTAAAATGGCAAGAGATTAGATGACTAAAAAGTTCTGGTATAGAGACCACTTAACGGCAGGTCAACTTGGTTTTGAATAAAATTCATATAAGATCATAGATATTTAGGGTCGCAATGGGGGTCGTTAGGGCTTGGTTCGTTATGGTACGTTATTATTGTATATAAAATTGTGGTAATGAGTAAAAATAATATATTGTGTTATATATTAATTATCAAGTTGAGGTCCCGAGTTAAACGTAGAGTTGTGCAAAAAAACCAAAAAAATGCGAAAATCAAACTTGAAAAAATCGAACCAAATGGTAAATTCGGTTATCGCACTCTTACCGAGTGCCCGCGCGTTGCAGCGGGGATACAATTGTGATTCTGTTAATAGCAGCTCCTTTTGTTACCGACATTTTCGATAGTAAAATTTGGAGTCCGTATATTTTACGATACCAAAAGCCGTATACAGTTATTTATATTTTTTTGTTTGAGTGTCTTTCATTAACATATCAAATGTTGTATTAATCGGAAGCGAACCCAAGCCAAACCAAACCACACACAACCAGAATTAAAAATCATTTGCTTATGAACGAAACTAACCAAAATTAAAAACAAAACTCATTTGCTGGAAAGAACAATGTCAACAAAAAGACAATATGTATAGTGCACCAATTAATTCAATATAGATGAGACTATAAAAAATAGCAGCGGTGATTGTTCATCAAGATTAATTTAATATAGATGAGACCTTATGTGCGATGGGTTGCAAGTGAAGCCAAGAATTAAGGAAGATATCTATAGTGCAACAGCTTGTAAGTTAGACAGAGGAAGGAGCCTGTGTAAAATTTTCAAGCCAAGAAAGCGTGGGTTATTATTAATGATAATGTTGTAAATTTAACCTTATTTACTTTCCAATTCCTTTGATCACTTTACGAACCATACATAACATTATTTTTCATTGGAATTAATTCCAATTCCATATAATTCCAATTCCAAAGTAACATTCCAATTCCTTGGCAAACATTCTGCAAACCAAGCGGTCCCTTAATTATCCAGTGACCAGCTTTTACATTCAAAAAGTGTGGGTCCCATCATCGATCAGTTGATAGGATTGGTCAATATGATGGATGACTCATGGCTGGCATGTCTAACACGGTTAACTATATGCAATTCCATAGCACGAATGGCACGACTCACTAAATGTGATTTAGAAATAAATAACATGCAACTAACATGATAAAATAAAAGTCACCAGAAGTTGCAGTGCATGCTTAACTATTTAAAAACTATAAAAGTGTTTCTGTTTGATGACGGGTCATAAACACCATGTGCCAAACTAATAACCTATTCAAATACTTTTGAAGTTTACACGTGTTTTGCACCTCGTATATAGGTCAAGCGAGTTGAACCCATTTAGAACATAGTTATCAAATGCGTTAGGGGCGCTCAAGGCGCAAAGGGTAAATGATATTGAAATGTTAAAAACTTGATATTCAAATAATTATTTCTCCATTTTCACCTGTACCGATAGCAGAAATGTAAGAAACTTAATATTCAAATAATAATGATATTGAAACTTACAGTTTCAAGTAAAGATGATGTCACTGCAGCATTACTCACTCTGTCACATCTCATATTAGGCCGAACGGGTGCTCGAAAACAGATTGAAGAATCTTGACGTCTGATATAAGCATAAGTTTCACACAAACATATTATAAGATGGAATAAACTTTTGACCCCAACTAATTCTAAAATTAATTATAATTTATAATTGATTTATAACATCAATTAATTATAATTGATCTAAAATAATATATACGTAATAAACCAGCAATCACCTCTAGGATATGGTTTTACCCAAATCGATAAATGCTCCATCACATATGAAAAGAATGTCTTTTGTATCTATCTGCAAGTTCATTATGGTTAATAACTTCTACATAAAGCTGATAATTTTGATCCATTTACTTGTAATTTATAAATGAGTCGATATGGGTTGTCAAACGGGTCAAATAATAAATTAAAAAAGGGATAATTTCATGCATTCAGCACAATACTTGGTATAATATCATGTTTCCCAACAAAAAATCATTATATCAGATATACCTATTTTAATATTATGACATTATACCCTTTCCTTAAAACTTGCATTAGGATATCAGAGTTTCAGTGTAAGGAGGAAGAGAAGGGCATAATCGTTAGATTATAAATTGTATTTGATGAAATCAGTAAATATGAAATACTAAGTTTTTCGAATGAGTATATTTGATATCAAATTTTTGGTAGGGTATATGTGATATTATGCAGGTTTTCATGGGTATATAAGAAATTGACCCAATAAAAAATTATTAAAACGCAGAACAGGTCAAATGGATTGAACATGAAGCCTGTAAACAAACCAAACATTCAATAAACAGTTCATGAACCATTCAGCGAGAAGTACGTTTATTTAACAACAAACGAACATGAACAAAAATAAATTTGTTCATTTAGTTAAATGAACAAACATGAACACATCTCTTCTTCATTTATGTTCGTGAACATTTGTTTAGATTTGTTCATTTAAATTCGTCCGTTTATGTTCATTAATGTTCGTTAGTTAGCGCACGCTAATATATTCACTAAAAAAGTTTTTGGCCCATTACAAATTAGTCTAGTGTTAGAACATTTGAGGCCCAACAAAAATTAATATCTTAAATAGGAAATTCTTCTACCAAATTAGGTTATCTTAAAGAGTCATATCTGTTAACTTCTTAAAAAAAGTGAGAAATAAATCTTATAGGGTCGAAAAAAATAACGACAAGAAACAAAGGTACCAAATCCAGTAGCAAAGTGAACCAAACAACCTGTACCAGCCCTGGAAGCAACAACTCGGTAATCTCCAACATTTGCTACCAGAATCTTGTCGCCAATGATGACAGCCATTGATGCAGTTGATCCAGCATCTCTTTGCTGAGGATTTTCTCCATTAAGGTAATCATTATCTGCATGTGTGAACCAATCAACATGATTCACCACCAAAATAAACATATTTTAACAAATACCACAATAACAACTCAAACAAATTGGGAAAAACAATTTTGATATACCAATAGCGATGTTTGTGTCTTTCATAAAATCTGGATGAGCGCTTAAGTTCTTAAAAAGAGTAAGCTCGGGGCTGTTTTGGTTAGTGCTTCGTCAATCGAGTCGACGATGCGCGAATTTTCGTTTAAATATTAAATTGAGAGTTGTAAAAAGGAACCGTCAACCCTATCAACTCGGGTGACATAATCATGATGAATGAAAAGATTAAAATGGGAATTTGGTCCATTTGGGGCTGATTCGTTTAACAAATGGTTTTAAGGTTTATTACGTGCGTATTCAACTCAATTTGATTACCCTTGGGCCAAGTGTTGGGCCTTGGGCCAAGTTGTTGGGCCTTGAACGGCCCATTAGGCAAGAGTGTTCTTACGGTCTACTTTAGTAACGCGTTGTGTATAATTTACAGGCCTTTGCTTGTGATTGTGCACTTAGGGATTTCCTAGCTCGTTGCAGGTGTTCGATTGATTTCAGGTGAGTTCATGATGCCCCTTTTTACTCTTTTAACTTTTGGGCTAGCATACACACCTAAGTGTTTTCCTACTGGATGAAATGTTTTAAATGATTTTATATAGGCTTGCTAGAATAGGGTAGGCCTTGGAATGTTAACATATATACATATATATAAATTATTGTTTGGCCTCTATTTGGCGAATGTTGTAGTCGTTTCGACTACTGAATGTTGTGCATACCTACTTTGTGTTTGCATGCGCTGAATGTTACGTGTTTGGGTTGTACGTTTGCTCGACCCTGAATGTTATACGTGAATGTTATATATATATGTTGTTATACATATATGGATGTATTTAAAGGATGTTTACATATGTATGAGAATGTCTAGTGTTCGGTAATGATGACTTAATGAATGTACTCTTTTATTTTTACTTTAAAAACTTTTGGTATGATTATCATAATTTCCATTACTGATAATATTTATTTAAAACTTGAACTCACTCAGCTCAAGCTGACTTTGTGTGCATGTTAGTGTGAGTTTTAGGTTAGGAAGAGGATGCCTTATCGCTTGGACGTGCACGGAGTTACTTGGACGGTGAAGGGCATACTAGAATGAAGAATTG
This sequence comes from Bidens hawaiensis, assembly GCF_021521415.1. Classification (NCBI taxonomy): domain Eukaryota; kingdom Viridiplantae; phylum Streptophyta; class Magnoliopsida; order Asterales; family Asteraceae; genus Bidens; species Bidens hawaiensis. The sequence continues at coordinate 49,955 of NW_027496106.1, forward strand.
TTTATGAACATTTTATTTCAAAGGACTTATAAAAGTTATACTTAATTTGGTTTTGGGCAAAATTCCCGGGATTCGGGAATTTTTCATGTTTTCCGCTAAATTGACACTCTGATATATTCGTTTTAATGGAAGAAACGGTTTTCAAGTTCAACTATTTCATTAAGTATCTAGAATGAATACCAACTGTGGGGTTCCCGGGATTCGGGGTCTTACAGGAGTGTACGGTGCGCTGAATACATGAAGAATCCCCCGTTCAGTACAATATTCTAGCATTTTGTTGTTCTTAAACTCCGTTCCATTATCACTTCTGATACGACGGATTGGCAGATTGTACAATGTCTCCAGTTTCTTTAACAAAACCATAAGGGAATCATATGTCTCATCTTTAGATTCCAAAAACATCACCCATGAAAATCTTGAGTAGTCGTCAGTGACCACAAGACAATATAATTCGCCTGTGATACTTTTGACATTTAATGGACCAAATAGATCCATGTGAAGACGTTCAAAAGGTAAGTTGATAGAGTTGACAAGTTTCTTTGGATTAGGTTTCTTCATTTGCTTTCCCTTCTTACAATCAAAACACTCTTCAGTCAATTGAAAGTTTCTCAAGTTAACTCCTTCTACCAGATTCCTGTGAACCAGATGGTTCATTTATCTCAAGCTTATATGTCCCATCCTCCGATGCCATAATACAGATTCTCGTTCAGATGCTCTTGAGATGAAACACTGAGCAGACCCTGATGAAGTAGATGCTGTACTCATGTTCATGACATAAATATCATTCACACGAGGAGCACGCATAATGATCCATTCCTCAGGTATTTTTAACCCCGGTTTCAAAATCAAACATTCTCGATTAGTAAAGTGTGTAGAGAATTGTTTATCATAAATCTGTGATATACTTAGTAGATTATTCTCCAACTCAGAAATGTAGTTGACATTATCGAATGTAACCTTTCCATTCGTTAAAGTTCCTTCACCAACAATCTATCCACCTTGATTACCAGCAAAGCCAACATACCCTCCTCTTATTGATTTAACATCATTTAGCAAATAGAGAGTACCCTTCATGTGCCTAGAGGCTCCACTATCCATTATACAATGAGAATCGTGGGATCTTGGAAGCCCCTACACATACAGTTAACGGATTAGTGAAACAAGGAAACCCAAGCCTTCTTGGTCTTGGGTTGTTTAAAATGTTTAAATAACAACCGATCATCCTCAACTTCTGAATCACATGATAATGATTTTTCACTTAAAGTTGGTGACTCAGATGTAGAATTCACTTTCTCATCACACTCAGGTATTTTAACAACAGATTTTGGTACCCAGTTTTGGCCAACATATTGTTTCTTTTTATTAAATGATGTTTTAAATGTTTTTGAAATTGTTGATTTTAACACATCATTTTGAACAATCCTTTTAGCATTCACTGATTCATTTCTTTTTAAAATTTTTACATTTTCAATGACACAGCCTGGTTTCTTATCACACAAATAACCTAATCCATGTCTTTTGTTGACAATCTTTTGAGATTTTTGACTAGAAATGTGATCTTGTTTGTATTGATTAGGACAAGCATAAAACACATGTCCAACCTCATTACAACCAAAACAACGTCTCCTATCAATAAACTTATTGATCTGAGATGTTGATTCAACATGATCACGTTCAGCTTTCAAACGATAAAATTCATTATTTGACTGTTTTTTGAATTCAATTTCCTTTTAGACTCTGAAGTTTTGCCAAGTACAAACTTTATCTTTTTCTCTTGAAATTGATTAACTCGTGAAGATTGCTTGTTATAGAAACTTGTTTTTGCAAATCTTGACGAGTTTTCATCTACTTTCTTTTGTTTATCCAAATCACTCTTATGATTACCCAACCCATGAGGTTTAACACCTTCCTCATTCAACACATCTTCTGCCATTTTTATTCCAGTTGCAGAATCACAACCAGAACTCTCATTTTCAACAGATTTAGAAATATCATGCTGTGACGTATTGATTTCCACATTGAGTGCCTTTTTCAAACCTTTTGGTTTCTTTGGTACATAGTCATTTCACAAAGGTGGAGGCACAGCATGATAATTTTCTCTTAAGTTCTTGGTCTCAATATCCTCACTCTTTGATGATGTTTTGGGGATAATGTGATCAAGTACATATGACGACACAGCGTAGCTTACCAATTTCAGGTTAACTCGTTCAGTCTCAATCTTGAGTGTTTGAAGCTCAAGTTTGAGTGCAGCATTTTCATCAATGTGTCTGTTAATGGAAATCTGTTTGTCTTCAACCGTGTGTTTAAGCATTGAAATTGTCTTTTGGTTTTGTAAAATCTTTTCCCAAAGACCCTTTTCACACGATTGAAGCTTCATGTAGGCCTCATTAAGAATATTTAAGTCAAACAATGATTTATCGTAGTGTTTCTTTAATTCTTTGACTTCTAGATTCTTAAAATCACATTCAAAGCAAGGTAATTCACAGTTTTCACATAGATTTGAGTTTAGAATTACCTCATTAGCCATGAATGCTTAATCACTTACTTCTTCACTTGTCGTTTCTGAGTCATCATCAGTGATTTCTTCTACCACTCCTTCAACAACCTTATTCTCAGCCATCTTTTCATCACCAGAAACAATCTTCTCCTCATCGTCTGAAATTTCATCATTTTGGTCCACACCAAAATCAATTTTTCCTTGTGGAACATCCTCCTCGTAAAACCAACCTGCAAAACTTTCAACAATATCAGGAGGAAATAATGAGATAAGATAATCAGAAGGAACTTCATGAATTTTATCATAGGTTCGAGAAAGTTCATCATCAGAAGTATCACAAACAACTTCTTTCTCATTGTTGCTATCTTCATTCACATTCTTGTCCTCAACTGCATCATTAGACTCTTGAGTCTCAACTTCATCTTTGTCTTCAACCATATTATTCATCTTACCCATATTCTCATCATTAACCTTTTGTTTGTCTTCGTCAACCACTTGAGCCACATTAGCTTGGAATACCGAACTCCAATTAAAACCTTCATTAACTTGGGTTGTAGCTGCCTTTTGCTGCGAGGTTGATGCTTCAGAAGTTTTCTTCCCCATCGATGATTCTCCCTCCGGGTGATGATATATAGCTTGTTTATAGTAATCTCGTCCAAAAGGATTAGCAGTATTATCATCAACAATCTTGCTAGTACATTCCCTTTTGAAATGTCCTTTCTCTTTGCAACGAAAACATCTAACTTTAGACTTGTCAAAACCTAATTTAGAAGTTGTACCATCAAGCACATTCCGACCAGTTATCTCTTTGAATCTTTGTGCCCTTCTTATCACACTAGCCATGCACCATCTTATATCAATCATTTTCATTTCCTCCGGGTCTGTCTGGTAATAATCTTCTTTAGTCATGTTGTAATTTCCAATGCGACCCGCCACTAAAAACTCATATGATTCTAGAACAGATCCTCGAAAAGCCATGTGTTCCTTGATAGTTTTAGTGGTCATGTTTCCAGTATTCTTCAGATTCACTGCAATGTTGCATTGGATAACATCAGTTTCCTTTAAACTAGAAGCTTGAGCACTTGGGATTGTTCCTGAATAACTACTACTGTACTGAGGAGTAGCAGTGACATTTGTAACACAAGCTTGACTGATTGACTTAGCACAAAATGCAGTAGGAATCTTGGGATTTGGAGTAACAGCACTTGAATTAGAACCTTTGTAATACAAACCCACATCTTGTGATATAGCTGTGGATCTCATCTTTTGTTTCTTTCTAAGCTCCAGATCATGAGCTTCAAGTTTGTCGATGAAGCTTGCCAAATTCAAACGAGCATAAGCAATGTGATTAGATTGTTGAATCATTATGAAAAAGTACCCCATTCGTCAGGTAAAGCATCTGCAAGTTTATCTATGTACTCATACTCAGGCTTGTCAATCTTCAGTTTCTTCATCTCATTCACAAGATAACAGTATCTTTCAATCAATTGAGAAAATGATTCACCCTTAACTTGAGTGAATATGTCAAATTCTTTCTTCAGCAAAGCAATTTTGCTCTTTCTCATGTCGGGATTTCCACGATCTTTATTCAACAATGCTTGCCAAATTGAGTAGCAAGAACCATTGTGTTGCAAAAGTTGAAAGATCTCAGCTTTGATGGACTGTTGACATAGATTCAACATCTTCTTCTCTTTAAGGAATGAATCTTTATATGCATCAGCAATCTGAGATAATCTGTAATTTTCTCCATTCTCATTCTTAGGGATGATGTATTCTTCTTCAACGGCAGTCCATGTTTCGTAGTTCAATGCCTGAACGTACGTCTCAAATTTTTCGGCCCACGAAGGATAATCTTCCATCCTTAGAAGCTTCGGAGGCTTATTGGCTATACCCCTCTCTTTTTCCAAATTAATGTTCTGAAGTAAAACAGACGGTTGTGATACGAAAGCACTTAGGTTTTCCATTTTGATCGCAGTCAACGTATATCTTCTTTGGTCAACGGATATGTTTGAACTCCAAGAAAAATCAACGTATAAGTATTGGTCAAATGAGGTCAACGTATATGTTTTGAAGAAAGGTCAACGTATATGTATGAGGTCAACGTATAAGTGGTCACCTTATAACATATGCGACGTATAATTTTGGTAGGGTTTGTCACGGATGTATATGGAACGTACTGTGAGAGTTTGAAGAACTTGTGACGGTTGAAATTGTAGATAGAGACAAAAACCTTGAAAACTTGTGATGTTCAAGCTAGTAACGAGCCATAATTCTCTGATACCACTTGAAAGATGATGTGATGTATTCAACAATTTGGATCTCTAGATGTTACAGCTTGTATCTCAAAGTGCGGAATCCATTGAGACAAAACAACACAAGTAAACATTTAAGCATACTCTTCATTCATAACTTCAAAGATTACAAGATATGACTTTGTAGCAACTTTCTCTCTCTACTCTCTCACTTTAACATTCACCAAAAGTCTGCATAATAACGCAAAAGTCCCCTATTAATAGGAAACATGAACAAGCTCATTAAGTCCGTATATGATATACGGCGTATATCATATATGCCGCATATGATGTGCGTTGACTTGAAGACTTATGCGTTGACTATCAAACTTAAACTATACATTTGGCATTTTAGCTCTACACAATCATAACTAACACATCTAAGACCCTAGAAATAGACATTATGCTCTAACAAAACTCACCTGACACGAGTCATGCAAGTACCAATGAGCTAGAAAACCTCTAAGCAAATCCACAAATCACAAGCTTGTCAGATTGCACAGAAGGTTAGTGTTTTTAGATATAATATATTTACACTTTGGCCCTCCAACTTGCAAAATGTGATGTCTTGATTCCAAAGGTTTATTAATATGACTTTCGAGAATGACCAGGAGGTCCCTATAGATGCCAGATCAGGTCTCGGTTAAAATGCAAACTCTACATGGCTTACTTTCTTATTAACGAAATTTACGGGTGTTACACTATAATTTGTTAGTTTCTTGTGGTTATCATATGTTTACGCAATTTTTAGCCTCTCATGACCCCCAATGTTTCGTATATTCGACTTAACTATTGTGATGATTATTTTCGTTTACTATAAAAAGGGTTTTTATTTTTATTTTTAATACCCGACAACTTGTTATGTTTTTCAAACCTTCTATCTCTATATACCATAACTCTAAGAATTTTGATATTTAAGCTTGTTCAATCGTTTTGGTGTTGCACTAGTTATCTTGATATTTGACGTCAAGGGTTTTCTTTATTTTTCAACGGTCGTTAAATTTTGTTTCGCCTTTATTCTGAATTTTATCTTGATTTTCAAAAAGATTTTTCTTAAACGTGTAGGTATGATTTTTAACCCACCCAACGGAACAAACCATGCGGATCATGTGACTAAATAAGGAATTATGAGTGCACGCATAATTACCGAAAGTCTCCCATGGAAGTCATGGTGGGTACATTGGTGTGCGAACAACTTAGAACCGATGGACTATAGGACAACAGTACAAATAACATATAATATGACAAAGTCATGGTAGATACGCCACTGGTACATCCTATATATAAGTGGACTTGTCATATTATCCACTTGTAGCATTTTCCGAGTCACTTGAACATCTATGTTGTTTCGTTTTTATTTCGGAAATGATTTGGTAATTTGGGTTTATTCTTATTTTATTTTTTTGTCTTGTATTATAATTTCGGGACGAAATTTTCAAAAGGTTGTGAATACGGTAACATTCGTTACATTTCGGACCATAAAACCCGACCCATTTTAAAATTTTATTTTATTATTCGGTCTATGGTTATTTTATCGATCATTTATTTTATTTCACGACGCCCGAATTAGTTCCATTTATTTTAGAAAATATTGCATTATTTAACTATTTCTTTTATTTATTTGTTGTTTAACTATCACGAATGTACACAGAACACCCCTTATGTTAACTTTAATCCACCTTTGCACCTTAATCAAAGTTGAGGGACTTTATTGCAAATTTAATGTACCCAAATCTTTTCCCTCCCTTCTCCTTCACCATCGTCGACCAAAAACTCACCCAAATCCCTTTACTTGATCCTTAATTCATGAGAAAATTAGTAAAATTGATATTACGAAATCATTCCTTAAACTTAAACGCATCCCACCGACGGTTTAATTGTGGAAAACAATGTTTCATTAACAGCTAATTTCGCCCCTAACGAACCGCGGCCTACTCGGACCTGATACACTATATATACCAAGCCAAAACACAATTAAACTCGTCCACACCTTCCTCATAGAATCACGACTTTAAACCCTAATTCAATTTCAACGTATAAAGCCGATCAGATCCTTATCACATTCTTGAAGCCGTAAACCTAGTTGGACATTTAACCTCAATTCGTTAGCAATTCAGGTAATTATAACACCCATTCTGATCGTTTTTGACCAGCAATCAATAACCCCTAATCAATTTGTACCCATAATAAAAAATTGAGATCTCGGGTTCTTTTTTGAAATTGGGTTTTTTTTTGCTGTCTATATTTGTATTTTACAACTGTTTTCTTTCCAAAGTGAAAGAACCAGTCCAATGGCTGGTGTGTGGTGTGTAAGATCCCAGAACCGGTCAGGGCGCGGGTTCGAACCCCTGACCCGATATTTTTTATCATTTTTTGTTTTGTTATTTTTCTTCCCTTTATTTTGTATATAAGAAAGATTAATTAACTAATATATTTTTTTTACCATTCGTTTAAAGAATCAAACTATCTTAGAGTTTCAAAATAAATTTACTTTTAACTTTTTCCGTTAATGTATATGTATGTATTAACTAATATTTAATAAATATGTATATATAGATAGATAGTATATAATGTTTATTTACTTATAATAATTAATGTTGTTTATTTATTTATAATGATTATTTATAAATACATATATAGATAGATAGATATTATACACAATGTTTTCTCATCAAAATATACATATAGATACATATTATATAATGTTCGCTTATTCTATTTATTCAATAATTAATAATAATAATAGTAGTAGTAGTAGTAATAATTAAAAAATAATAATAATAATAATAATAATAATAATAACAACAACAATGGTAACAATAATATTAAATAATAACAAATATAATAATGAATTTAAACCCGAAAAGACTACAAATTATTTAAACCGATTAATAACCTTAATTCGTTAATCTCAACTTTTCTTAAAACCCCATCAAACCTAAATTACGTTATAAGTCTTGTTAATATTGATTTATACTATATTTAACAACTAAGAATCTTTGTCGGCAAATCTCGAGGAGCTCAACCATTTTCACTTTAATTGTTTGTTGTGGTTTCAGCTTCACTAATACACTCGCTAAAAGTAAGTAATTCACATTCTCCTTTATACCATTTTACATTATAGAGGCGTTATGCGTTCACAACACAACTATTTTATTTCACACTACGATTCCATTATATGCGTTTATATGATATTGCTCAATTAGTTATACGTGTGAATGTGACTATGTGTTTTTGAGGTATGGTTATTGGTATCCCATCCTCATCCTAATCCTCATTAGTATGATCATACGCCGTCAGAGTAGCCGTTATCTATGTGATTCGAGTGAAAAGACAATTTTTATATTATTGTTATGCTAGTTGTAGTAGTTCATATTTATCGCAATGAATTGTTATTTTCAATACTATATGTATTCAAAAACCATGATTGCTTGCTCAACTTTATGTTGACAAACTATATATTTTCATGCATGACGCATGTAACTATATTAGATGAAGCAAGAGATTAAAGAATAGATCTTTAGGATGCATGACAAATAAAGATGAATATTAATTATTTTTCATTTGTAATGTTATTTACTTCGAGACAATGTTTATGTTTTTGCATACTTGAATTACATGAAATAAATAATTTAGATATTGACACGCGTATTTACTTTATTGTCTTTTGGGCTATGATACAATTATGTCACGCCCCGTCATATTCCGCTGTAGGTTGGGGTGTGACAGTTTGATCCATTTTCATTCTTTGGATAATGTAGTCCTCTTCAACGATTATCCATGTGTCGTAGTTCACAACTTGAACGTACGTCTCAAATTTATCAGCCCACTCTGGGTAATCCTCCATTCTCAACAGCTTAGGCGGTTCATTCGAGGTTTCCATCTCATTCTCCAAATCAATATTTTGTAGCAACGTTGAAGGTTGAGATACAAAAGCGTTCAGATTTTTGATATTTACAACTTGGTCAATGTGTAAGTTTTAAAAGGTCAACGGATATGTTATCTTTGGTCAACAGACTTGGTCAATGTGTAAGTTTTACAACGTGTAAGTCCTGAGCAGCGTATAAGTTCCAAAGTCAAATAGATGGTCAACGTGTAAGTACTAAGCTGTGTATAAGTCCCAAAGTCAAACAGATGGTCAACGCGTAAGCTGGTTCTCCTTATAAGTCACTTATGCGCCGCGAAAGTTATACTTCTTGAACTTATGCGCCGCGTATGTTGATCTTGAAAAATTTTGTAATTTTGGAAATGAAATCTATTTTAAAATGATCTGAAACTTTCTGGGTTTATCACAGACACTCAGAGAACGTCTTCTGAAAGTTTGAGAGAATTTTGACGGTGAAATCTTCAAGTATGATGAAAAGTCTTGAAATAACGAAGTATCTTGCTGTTTCCAAGCAGATAACGAGCCCAATGCTCTGAATACACTTATAGGTGACGATGATGTGTGATGACGGAGAATCGACGCTTAGTATTATCTACTTACACTTTAAAGTGCGAAATCAATTGAGGTTGAAAACACACAAGAATTACTTTAATCTTCTATATATAACACCAAAGATCAATTACAAAGTTGATATGGCAATATCAAAGTATAATACTCTCTCAAAACTCTCTAAAACTTACTCAATAAAACGCGTAAGTCAACACTATGTATAGACTTGAAATTCAACATGACGCATAACTTATGTGCCACATAAATTATGCAGTGCATATGTGAATTATGCGTTGTTTACATATAATTTGACGTTAACAACAAAATTTAATACATACAAGACCCTAGCAAATTAGTTAGCGTTATCAAGCACATGTTTGATGGTTCTTTATAATTTCTATGCTTATCCTCCTCCTGACCCGGTCAAAGAGAAGGCTTTGAATTTATTATCCAACTACATACAGACCTGGCATCTTATGTTCATAATTCACATAAAAATTGTTCATCCTTGAAGGAAAAATGCTCTCATGGCTGTTATATTTTATTTTCTTGTATTTAAACAATATCACCACCTCCACCTTTGCTCAACCCGATTTCCTTTCCTACTACTGCGAAGATTCGGCCAACTATACTGTAAACAGTGCGTACCAAAGCAATCTTGGCACCAACCTCAAAGCCCTCCCCACCACCAACAGAGGCTCTGGTTTCTACAAGCTCTCCATTGGGGAAGGAAACGATACAGTCAATTCTGTCGCTCTTTGTCGAGGCGACGTCAACTCGGATGTGTGCTTTAGTTGTCTTAATGACTCAATTGTTAATTTGCAACGACTCTGCTCGACCCAAAAGGCAGCAATCGGATACTATGACTACTGTTTGTTAAAATATTCTAACAAGAATATATTAGGACCCACAACAATAGACATTTATGTGGGTCTGTTGAACCTCCAAAATGCAACGGATATTGGTCGGTTCAATGGTGCTTTGGGACCACTAATGAAGGAGTTGGCACGTTCTGCGGCCGCTGGCGATGACCAACTCAAATTTGCGAGTGGGAACACAAGTGGTCCAGATTTCTCAACAATCTATGGGCTTGTGCAGTGTACTCCAGATCTATCGGGGCAGCAATGTAATACTTGCTTGTAGGATATAATCAGCTGAATTATGGAATGGGTAGTGCTTAATGGGAAAGTTGGAGGAAGAATTCTTCTACCTATGTGTAATTTTAGATACGAGATATATAGGTTTTTTAACGGGAGTACTTTGGTCTGCTCACCACCACCAATTTCACAACCATCTCCATCACCACCATCAATTTACAACCATCTCCATCACCGGGTATGAATTTTATTTTATTTTCTTTTCTTTTCTTTATTTATAATTAATACCCTCTAAAAGAAAATAAATAACATGTTTTTGTCGTACCCACTTCTGTCCTAGTCTAAGTTTGATTATTCAATTTAGAAACTAAAACTAGATATTTTAAGTCAATTATATGTCTTGGTCGTCTCAGGTCTACCAATCTTCTAGTTGTAACGTAATCATCATGTCTTGTGGGATCGGTTTAATAGTGATGGTTGAATATGTGAACTCGTTCAATATGGTTGGATTAACCGTTTTTGTTCGAAAACGATGATGGGTATTATTTGGTGGCAGTGGCGGGTCAAAACTAAAATTTCATGAGTAACTTTTAAAATTTTTTTTATCGTATTTCATACAATGTAAACGAAACAAAAATAGAAAGACGATAGTAAATATATTTAAACGCGTGGGTAATAAATTTCTCCTCTTCGGTTATTAAAAAACTTGAAATCAAGCTATTATATCCTTTTATTTTACTTTACGAAACGTTTCTAATAAGTCTTGACTCATTTTTTTAGGATGTTTTGATAGAGCATTATGAGGTCTAAAATATCGTTCAACAAGTAATCAAGTATATATATAACACAAATTCAAGACTTTTAAAATACGATAAAATACCTTTCGTATAAGATAGTTGTAGCACGCTCTCTCCATCTTTTTTAATAAAATCAAGTACCTCAACAACTTCCGGGAATAATTTTAACAAACTTATGATTGTTCTATGATGAGAACCCCATCGCATGCCTCTGGCTCGTGCAAGGGAAATCTCTTAGTTTAAACCTTTTCCAGTCTTAATTTTACGAAAAAAGAATCTCTCTCTCTCTCTCTCTCGTCTCAATATCATATCTTTTCTTTTTCAAGAAGCACCAACCGTATTAACAATCATGCCAAGAAATTCATTAAATTCTTAGCACTGGTATTTTTATTTTTTTTTACAACGACCACCATCACTAACTAAAGTTGAAGAGCAAAACAATGTATGTAATGACATAATGTGCTGATGGATTATTTCTCAAAATTAAAGCTTTTAATCTATTAAACTCTCCCCGCATGTTGCTTGCGCCATCAGATGCTTGACCCTAACACGTTGAAACAAAATTAAACTATAATGAACATAAACAAATAAGGTTAATGGGTTATTGGGCTTTATTAGTTTGGGCTTTAATTAGTTTGAATTTTTAATTTGGTTAGACTTTAAACAAGCAAGGGTAACATTATATTTTATCTAGGGTAAAGAAATACAAAAACGACAGAAAATATTTTTTTTTCACTATTGATGAAAAGTTAATGGGTAATGGATGCTATCCCTGCCAACCTTATAGATCCGCCCCTATTCGGTGGGTGGATTGATTTGGAGAAAATATCTTTTCAGATATTTGTTAGATATTCTAAATAGATTCTGATGTCCATTATTAAAGCATAACAATGCAGGACTCTACGAACCATAACAATGCAAGACTTTACAAACCTTTAAATCAACGTCACATAGGATTTCAAATTTTTCGAAAAAAAAACTTCTAACTTATTTTCACTAACACAAATCGTCCTAAAAAACCACAATAAAAATATTATATTTGTATTTATATAATGTGTGTGTATATTTGTACGTGTTGGGTCAAGTTGAGGACCACTATTGGCCTCTCAAGTTTATTTTCTTTTAATTTTTTTTGTTTAGTTACGATGATGTTATGAAGGTAACTGAAATTGATTAAATTTGTGTCTAGTCATCATTATAATGCCCAAGATAAACAATGCTTTGATTTATCAACACCCGGGTTTTATCAATATTTTTGTTTTAGTTCTTGCACATACCGTAACGAACATAAGCAGAACCGATCGAATCAACTCACCGCCACAATGTCCAGGACCGACAACGCTTGGGTTTCATCAACGCCCAAATTTTACCTACTCACCACAGCAACACCGGGACTGAAAACGCTCGGGTTTTACGATCGTCCGTGTTTTATCGACTGAATTAACATCATTTGAAATAATTTATTTTTAGATGTAATAATCACAAGTAGTAAGACTAAGGTGCTGTTTGTTTTTCTAAAAAAATGTCTGGGCAAGCTTTTGTCTGCGCCGCGTAGACCACCCGCAGACGTTGTTATTTGCAGACTGTATGTTTTTTCGACGACGTTTCATTAGAAAACATCTGCGCGAACTTTTCATGGAGCAAACTTGGTCCATCAACTTCTAGGATCTTCTATGGTCCGCGTAGCGTTAAACAGCATCACCTACCTACACCAACTGTCCGCCACCACCCAACGTCCACCACTATCACCCACTGCCATAGTTCGTACACCACCACTAGTTTATTTTAGTAGTCTATAGACGTTAAAAAAACAAACAATTTTCTTCTTACAGACTGCAGAAGTTTGGTTCACCTTTTTTTTACAGATGTGGTTCGCATATTACAGACATTTTCCCTTACAAAAACAAACCTAAGACTATGTGTTACGCCATATGGATGTTTGAGGAGCATTGTCACGTAGGAATCACGACAAGGGAATACTACATGACAGCATTTAATTTTAGTTCAGTTTGATTTTTCTCATTTGACTTTGATAAGAAGACGGAGTTGTTTTAAAAAAGTATAATTTTGATCTCGTAAACATCATGTGACATATTTTTTTTGATGTACTTTTTTTTCTTATTAAATTCAAAACAATTAAAATAAAGTTAGAGGTAAACGGACAACAAACGACGTCACAACCTTTTTGATATATATACATATATATATATATATATAGAAAGAGTTCAAATAAGAATAAGAAGTTTCATAAGAATAATAAGAACCAATAGATTTTTAATATGTGACATTATAAATTATTGTGAAAGAATAATTTTAGAAAACTATGACGGTTATAATGGTGAGTAATTCTAGAAAACTATGTCGGTTTTTGGTAATTTTAAATCTCAATCATTGATTAACATGATCCAATGGCTAAGATTTATTCTTACTCTTCCTAGGAACTACTTCTTTTTACAATAACCCTCATATATATATATATATATATATATATATATAGGGTTAGGTTAATAAAAATCCACTTAAGTTGTGAAAACTCTAGAAACTCATTCTCAATCACATGTTTTTAATTAAAGATTAAATTTTGTGTTCCACAATTAAAATTAATAAAAAATATAAAAGTTTATTTACATTTTCTCTCTCCTGAAAACATATATACAAATTACTAAAAAAATATAAAAAAATAGCAAAACATTTTTTTTATGTTTTCGATGTTTTGTATTAAATATAACATATGTTACATGTAACAAAAAAAAAACGATGTTACATAGGGTTTTCACGGATTTTCTCAACTCAAGAGGGTTTTCAAAATATACTTCTCCTATATATATATATAGGGCAAGAATCCTATGAGAGCCATTGGCAAATTGAGAACTTTGAAAACCATTTTGGACCACTAAAAAAACCCTCTAAAAAAATATTAAAAAAATTATAAAACAAACAAAACCGAAAATTTTAAAAAAGTAAAAAACCAAAATTCTTATATTTCATTCCGGTTTCATTAAAAAAAACCGAAATTTTTTTTTCTTTTTAATTCGTATTATACCTATACACATATGTATACTTTCATTTAATCTCTAGTTACGTAATATACACATATGTATGTTATCATTTACCTTAAATTATACATATGTGTATAGGAAAAAACATGTGTGTACATATTATACATATATGTATAATAAAAAAACCGATTTTTTTTTCTTTTTAATTCGTATTATACCTATACACATATGTATACTTTCATTTAATCTCTAGTTATATAATGTACACATATGTACATTATCATTTACTTTAAATTATACATATGTGTATAGAAAAAAAACATGTGTGTACATATATGTACATATTATACATATATGTATATATATAATTTAGCTAAACCGAAATTTTTTTTAGAAACTGGGATGATAAATAAGAACTTTGGTTTTTTTACTTTTTTTATTTTTGTGTTTTTTTTTGTTTTATGATTTTTTTTTATTTTATGATTTTTTTTTATTTTTGGGTCTTTCTGTGATCCAAAATGGTTCTCATAATTCTCAATTCCTAAAAAATTCTCATATGATATATATATATATATATATATATATATATATATATATAAAAACTCTTTTAGTTGAAAACCCTTTTGGTTGAAAACCCTTTTAGTTATAAAAACTCCAGAAACGTAATATCTGGTTTAGAGTTGTCCACATACACTACTTTCATTAATTATTTGAATTTGTTGTGAGGGCATTTATGTCCTACACAAATTACACAAGTCATCTTTCTTCTTACACTTTCTCTTTCATCATGACAAGACTCACATACAATTTCAAGATTCAACACCTACACTTCCAGCCTATTCAACACATGGGATATGAGGATGTCATTTGCCAAAACAAATTCAATTTTGAATTTAACATACTGGATATGAGGATGACAATAATATATTTGTTTGATAAACATATTAAAAAATATATTAAATTAGTTATCACTATGTTAAATTATTTCGTAAACATATTAATTAGCAAAGCCAACGACATATTTTTCATATGAAGCGTATCTCAAATTAATATGTAAACATATAAAAAAACGTAAAGTAAATTACAAAAGTTAAAAGACTTCAAATTACATTTGTAAATATACTAGAAAATATGTTAATAATTAACACAAAATTTTGAACTTTAAAATATGTAAGATAAGTTACACACTTAAAAATTATGTTACCTAAAATTTGTAAATTTATTATGTATTTACATTTTTACAAAACATGTTATTTAATATATTTTCTTACATTTTTACGAATATGTATACTTATAAATTTGTTACATATTTACAAAATATGTTATTTAATATATTTTTATTTCACATTTAATAAATAAAAATTTACCTTTAATCAAATCCATTTTCTTTCCTCAACAACATTAATGTGCATGAATGTCTTTTATATTATTATTAATTTCGTAAGTAAAGTAATTCAGTTTTAAATAAACTAATATTATATTCTGTTCAACATCAATTATCATTAAAATTTACAATTAATATATAATAATTATTTGTATGTTTGATGAGGCCAATTTAAATATAAAATAAAACCCAATTTTGAAGAGTTAAAAAGTGGGATTGAAGTGTGACAGAAGTGAGAGAAAGAAGATATAAAGAGGAAAGAGAGAGAAAAAAAAATCATTAAATGTACCTTCATTTATTATTAAATTGTACTAGTGTTAACCCGGGGCAACCCGCGCGGTGATAAAACACAAACGTTGTCGGTCCAGAGCGTTGAGGCGTTAATTTGACGTGAATTCGATTGGTTTCAGTTACATGTGTTATGATACCATAACTAAAACAAAAAATAAAACCAAAAAGTATATGAAAATGGAGGGGGGCTAATGAGTTTTCGTTGTCGATAAAACTCAAGCGTTGATTAGACCCGAGCGTTGTCGAACCTAGACGTTGAGGTGGTGAGTTTACACAAATTCGATTGGTTTTCGTCACGTAGTTATTGTACCGGAACTAAAACAAAAAAACAAACAAATACAATTGGCAATCGGTCGGTTTAGTTACATTAGTCACGGTACCAGAACTAAAACAAAATGCGACGAGTCTACGTAAATTCAGTCGGCTTTCATCACGTTCATTACGATACCAGAACTATAAAAAAAATTGATATTCGATCGGTTGGTTTTCGTTACAATACAAGAAGTAAAACAGGAAGAAAAACAAAATTGCCTTGACTAATATGGCACTGCCAAGCGACCCAATGAGGGGCTTGGCAGCACCAAAGTTACAAATTATACTATATAATTAGGTAAACAGCCCGCCGCTTTGCGGCGGTGCAGCAACACGAATTCAGTCGGTGTTAGTTAAGTTCGTTATGAGACGGGAGCACTAATAAAAAAAATAAAATGTAAGGGTCAAAAATAGGATGGCACGCTCACAACTTTTAATCAAAATGACGAGAATTTGGGAACGATATTGGCACTCGCATAGCTTATGATACAAGTAACATATTTAAAATGATGTTTACTCAATCATTAAAATCTGGGCATTGCGGCGATGAGCCGATGCGAATTTACCTGATATCGGATATGTCTGTTACGGTTCTGAAAATAAACCCAAATAATAAATTCTTCATGTTAAAGTATTTAAAACAAATAGAATATTAGAAAATGTGTATATAAACAAAAAAGAAAACAAATAAAAAAAGATTGGTGCTCCACCAAAAATTACCAAAGAAATACCACATACTAAGAAAAAAAATTCTTGACTCCGTGCTTGATATGGGCCTCGAACCCGAGTTAAAACATGGCAAGCAACAAAACAGATGGAACAACAACCATCAAGCTTGTTTAAACTTCAAAATTATTTGACTAAATATCTGCTTAGAAAAACTTTTATCCAACTTTTATCTATATTTATATAATTTATTTATGAAAAACCTTGCTTTAAATTCTAACCATAGATGAACTTGAATCAATGGTCATGAATGGGTTTTTAAAGTTTCTTCAAGTGGGAAGGGTTTTTATTATATCCCTTTCCTAGGGTTAGGTTAAAATAAAAACCCACTTGAGTTATAAAAACTCTAGAAATACATTCTCAACCACATGTTTTTAATTAAAATTTAAATCTTGTGGTCCGCAATTAAAGTTAATAAAAAATGTAAACATATATATATATATATACACACACACACAACATTTTCTATCTCTTGAAAACATATATAAAAATTAGTAAAACAATGTTAAAAAATAACAAAAAAATGTTTTTTTGATTTTTCGATATTTTGTATTAAATGTAACAACATATATTACGTGTGTAACAAAAAAAACGATGTTACATAGGGTTTTCTAGGGTTTTCACAACTCAAGCGGGTTTTTATTTTATACTTCCCCCCTTCCCTATATATATATATATATATATATATATATATCTCATAAACTACCGCTCTACGCAGTCTAATCACTAATGAACTTTCATAACGGTTCCATTCTATTTTGAGAAGTATTACTAGAATGGAACATATTAAAATTTTTGTGGTACTTGAAGTTTAAAAAAAGTAGTAATTTTAATGAACAATGTAGTGATTTTAATGAACAATAGTGATTTTAAATAATATTTGTCTCTTGTTACTATTCATTAGGTTTATGTTTTCATTTCATGTATTAGCACACATCATAGAAAAAACATGATACAATGTTTATGGATTAACTTTCAACTTATAATACTTAGAAAGTTAGTAAAACGTCAATGTAAGGCTAGCTTATTTGGCAGAGTCGTATGCCTTTTAAAGGCGAGATCCCAGGTTTAAAAGTAGACAATGAATGAGTTGTTTAGATTTACTTGTGCAAAGTTTAGTAGAAGTAACACTACTAATTCGTCATGATGCTTTGCTATTTTTATTATGCAGGCAAAAGGAATAACACTACATGAATTATCTAATATATATAAAAGAAGAGTTTGGTGACGCTAAGTCGTCATTGGGCCGCTTGGCGGCACCTTACTTGTCCTTAGTATTTTGTTTTGTTTTTTTCCCGTTCTGTTACCGTAACGAACATAACGGAAGTAGACCGAATGACAATTATGTTTTTCATTTGGCTGTTTTAATTCCAATATCATAACGAACGTGACGGAAACCGACCAAATTCGCATAAACTCAAAGCCAACTCTCGGGACAACACTTAGCCTTAATAGCACCTCAAGTTTACCGACCGACACCACCCCATTGGTCCAAATTTTTATATATTTTCTCTTTTATTTAGCTCCGGTCCAGTGACAAACGTAGCCTAGCCGAAACCGACCGAATTCGTGTCATGTCAACGCCTTAATGCTCGGGACCAACACTTGGGTTTTACCACCGCCAGGGTTTACTGACCAAACAAACGCTGTTTTAAATAATTTTGTTTTTTTATATGTTGATTGACAAATATTTTTTTATATATGTTAATGTGTCTATACCATAACGAACGTAAATGATACTAACTAAACTTGTGTCAACTCACTGACGTAATGCTCGGGCTTAAAAACCGACACCCGAGTTTTAATGTTGAGGTTTTCCCAATTGTCCTGACAGAACGCGCCGGTGAAAATCTAGTTGTAATAATAAGTATTAGTATTCTAGTTGTCACCGTCACTTTACTTTTTATTGTTTTGAGATTGAGGAAGAAGCAGCAAATGAAGCCACCACGAGCCCCAATAAGTATTCAGATGAATAATACTACTAGTGGTGGTAGGGGTTAATTATTTGTATTTTAAGGAACAATTTCGTGTTGTGGCTAAAACTCTCACTTGCATTTGCATATATATATATATATATATATATATATTTCAAATAAACATTGTCCGAAAGTAACATTTAACTTCTCTTTATTTTTAATAGCTGGAAGTACTGTAGACATTGGCACGGTAGAATCATTGCAGTACGACTTTAGTATAGTGAAAGCGGCAACAAATGACTTTTCCGAAGAAAATAAGCTTGGGCAGGGTGGTTTCGGAACAGGTTACAAGGTATGGACTAATTGATATTTGATATATATAAGTAAATAGATACACTATTTGCAGGTACTTTTTTTACATTGTTTTAGAAGTACATCAGATATTAATTTAATTTCTTCGCACGAACTATGAAGTGAATCGATACAAACTAATAATCAAACATGAGATCAATAGAGTAACCTGTTCATATTGAATCCTTAGAAACTAGATACAAGAAAGGGATGAGAAAACAGAATCCTATTACAGAGAGAATGGAGATGGGAAATCAGACGGTTCACACATTCAAGTTCATTCTTTTTTTCATCATCTGCAACTCGTGCTTATAACCTGCTTCTATCAAGTTTCCATGCTGAACTTTTACTAACATTTTAATTGGGCCTGCTTGTTTGGGTCCATTGTGGTCTCATAGATGTAAACTGGGCTTGGACCGATAACGTTCATAACATTACTCCCTCCTTTAAAATTCACCTTGTCCTCAAGGTGAAAACGATTGCCTAACGGGTCGATTTGAATCAAACGGTGTAATCCAAGGAAACCATTAGCTATTTCTTGTTTGGAGGACCCACGGAGGGTACTCAACTCAAGGTGAACAACAAGAAAAGAATGCAGCAATGAGTTGGTGCATGGCAAAAGATGCTCCTCCATTTGTGGTTGATGCCCATACAAAGCCGCAAATGATGTTATGTCCGGTTCAAGAAAAGAAGAACGTGTCGATGACGGCATGTAAACAAAGCCCTGTAACCTTTGACCAAGAGAAGTAGGTGGTGCATCGGTTGCCACCAAGGCTGTCGCACAAAACTGAATGGTCTTATAGAAATCTTTTAAAGTACCCCACTTAAATACTTCACATGTCTTAACCAGAGCATCATTATAATGTGCATACATTGCCATGGCCATTAGCATATTATTCCAAGCAAGAATGTCACTGGGCTGCACTAACTTGGATACTTTGAAAGCTTTCACAATGGCACCACATTTGACAAGCATATTAAGCAAAACAGTGAAAATAATTGGGTTGATGTATGCTACACTTTGTGTTGCACCTTTAAGCATCATCTTCACCACTCTTTTAGGAATCACAATAAATCCAAGGCTGCTAAAACCCGCCAACAGTACCAATTCGGTGTTCCTCGGAATTTTATTTATCACTTTGGCAGCCTCCAAAATTTGTGTGTGGACACAAGATATTGGCCATTTAGTGGCCGTATAATAATATGCAGCTTTTGATAACTCCAATTTCAAATTGTTACAATACCCTTTGCACATGCTTATTATAGCAGTAAGCACCATGTGTGGTACTCTTGAGTCTTCTAAACCCACTATATGAATATTCTTAACCTCAATTATGGGGTGTTGTGGCAGATGAAAAAGCCGCATGGTGAATGTTGCTAAAACAACACACTTTGTGGTGTAATCAAATTTATTTTTCCACTTATGCCACATAAACATTGGTACCTATGTGAAGTCACGACCCAACTCGTATCACATACTATACCTAATATTTGTCGAAAATAATCTCCACTAAGATCTGCAACTGTAGTGCCTTGAGAATTAAGGGCTGGTGTTGTTCCAGCATACAGTGGTGGTGGTTCAACAATAGCAAAAATGTCCTTAAGCTGAACAGAATGTAGGTTCAATTGAAAAGCCGAATCAGAAGTGGTAAAATATATGATCTCGTCTTGAATAATAGTGAAGCTGAAGTCTTGTCCATACTGAATGAAACGAATTTTAGGCACATCACCATCACTAACACAAATATTGAGCTCCTTATATCCAATTTTCTTTATCATCAATTTGTCACAGCTTATACTTTAGCAACAATATTTACATCTACGTGTGCAAGCCAAACACGAAGACATGCCATGGATATTGTAGATGCCATTAATAACACTGTAGTATCATGCAATCCAGGATTCCCTAAAAACGTCATGGTGATCGAACCCACTATATTTCGCCACTCATGCCAACCATACCCATGCACTGTGGGTGTCGTTGCTACCCCACCTGTATCATCACAACAACTGTTAGCAAGTTGGTAACCTGAGTTGGTCATTATGTCCCAGCTAGCTTCAAAAATAGGAGCACCAAAACTCTGGATCACAACAATCAGTTGAGGTTTGACAATAACAATTCTAAGCCATGGTATAATCCAAATATTAAAAGCTTCCAAAGAAGTAGGAATTAATTCCAAAATCGAAGGAGAGTTATGAATACCCATACTGATTGGGCCAGAAACGAAACCTAAATTCATTGAATGAACCAGAGTTTGTGAATGCGGAAAGGTATGCGTGTAACTACCATCCTCAGCGATAAGTTGGTGGTGAATACGAGCGTGTACAGTAGATAAAACCAAAATTGAGTCGGCTTGCATCATAAGAGCATAAGTAAAACCCGTTATCAAAGCCAAGTAAATCAGAGGAGTTTCAAGCATCGGTGTTGATGGTCGATCGATCAGTAGCGTCGGATTATCCCCACTGTTGGCGTGAGCAACGGTAATAACAGGACTAGTTTTGTTTCCCGCTGCTTGAACAGGTTCTATTTCTGCACCTCTTTGGCCTGCTTCATCGTGATAAGAAATTCGAGCAACGGTTCCTCCTTTCCAACCAAGACGAGTATCTCCAATTTTGAAATGATCCACCACAGTGGCAGTATTGGAATTTGAATATGCCATAACCTGATTCATTGCTCCATGAAGATAATAATTATAAGGAAAATGTGGATTAAAACTGTTACAGTTAGGAAACTCGTTTATCTTGGATTTGTTGCCATATGCCCTAATTCTTTCTGGGACTAGTTGACTGAAAAGGGTGGCAGGTGGACCATCCACGTCAACATGCAAGCTAGATTCATTGTGAATACTTGATAGCCGAGTACTTTCATTAAAAGATACTAAAACTTCCGAAACATTTCTTGTGGGCTTCATCGAATTTTACCACCATACTCATTAAAATCAAGTTGAGCTTTCATCGATCTTCCACCTGAATAACACTGCCAACCAGGTTTCCATCCAAAATATGTAATATATTTTGAATCCATATCTAATAAACAGGTTTTCTGAACTTGGATTATAGAAGGCTCAACAACAACGCTTTCAAGTACAAGTTTATAATCGAATACATCCATTTGAACATCCTTAACTCCGAGTGACTTGTTAACATCAATCATTGAGTCAATTTAGATCGCTAATACCTCATCATCAATGGGTGTATGAACTGCATTGGCAATTTCATTGTTTAGACTATCAGGCGTTTCATCGAATACCTTGAGTGCGGTTGAAGCGAAGGTCGTAAAACAAAATCTGTCCTCCAGTAAGTTCTTGAAATCAGACCAGTCCTTGAATTGGAAGTGGTATTGTATTATACGAAACCAACTGGCGCCTCACCAACAAAATAATCAACTACATAAGGAATGCGATCTAGCCCATGAATAGCATAACAATCAAAATGTCGTTCAGCATAAACGAGCCATTTATCCAGATCCACACCACTGTATCGAGGCAAGGGTGGTGCTGGATCGTACATACCTAATCCCGAAGATAATAGCACATCATCAGGTAAATCGTTAAGCTCAATTGGAGGTGGAATAGGAAACTGAGCCAGTTGATCGTAGATCTCCTGAAGCATAGCAAGTTGGAGCTCATGATTTTGAATATGAGAAGCGTGTAAATGGAATGAAGCATCCTCCAAAGCCATTTGTGTGAGGACCAATGCAAGCACCAATGAAGTGAATCGATACAAACTAATAATCAAACACGAGATCAATAGAGTAACCTGTTCATATTGAATCCTTAGAAACTAGATACAAGAAAGGGATGAGAAAACAGAATCCTATTACAGAGAGAATGGAGATGGGAAATGGTTCACACATAAGTTCATTCTTTTTTTCATCATCTACAACCCGTGCTTATAACCCGCTTCTATCAAGTTTCCATGCTGGGCTTTTACTAACATTTTAATTGGGCCTGCTTGTTTGGGTCTATTATGGTCTCATAGATGTAAACTGGGCTTGGACCGATAACGTTCATAACAAACTAGCTCTTACCTAGATTTTTAAACAATTAGGAATTTGCAAATTTGTTAGTTTTTAAAAGTTGGTGTTTCTTAAAAGGGCGTAACAAGAGTGCCATGCATAACAACAGTGCAGAAACAAGATATTTGCTATGAGAACTAAAATCATGACATTACTTATGCATTGGTTTATATACGTACCATTGAATAAAATGTAGGGCACACTTGGAGACGGGAACCAAATAGCAGTAAAGAGACTGGCATGGGATTCCGGACAAGGTGATCTAGAGACTAGAATTCAAGAATGAAGTTTTACTAGTGGCAAAACTTCAACATCGTAATTTGGTTCGGCTACTAGGTTTCAGTGTAGAAGGAAAGGAACGGCTTTCATTTATGAGTTCTTGCCAAATTCAAGTCTTGATCAATTTATCTATACTATATATAATATGAGAGTGAGGGACCTCTTAAATTTTAAGAGGTACCACTCTTATTACACATTATACAAGTAGAAATGCATATAATTTTATAAATATAGGGATA
Organism: Bidens hawaiensis; assembly: GCF_021521415.1. NCBI lineage: Eukaryota > Viridiplantae > Streptophyta > Magnoliopsida > Asterales > Asteraceae > Bidens > Bidens hawaiensis. The sequence continues at coordinate 73,587 of NW_027496106.1, forward strand.
ATACAGTCTTTACACATCCAAAAATAATTTACAATAATGGTCCTTCAACTTCAATCAAGTTTTGTTAATTTTATAAATAATTACGCATTTTCCCCTCATTCGAACCACCTACCCCCACGATTTTTTAACAGCCATAACTTTTTCACAAGAGATTCATATCTCTAATTAATTGGGAAGGCCTATCTTAGTGGTGGATTATTTGTGATGAACACTGTTAATGTTTCTGATAATGCATCTGTTCTGCTTATATTGTTGAGTCTGCTGATATGTGGCATGATAGATTAGGTCATGTTGGATTTTCATCTATTAAAAGACTTAAAAATACGGGCACGATTCATGTTAGTAATATGCATGAAAAGGTTAAGTGTCATGTATGTGTAGAAGCCAAACATGCTAAAAAATCTTTTAAAAAGGTAACTAGCAGGAGTACTGATTTGCTATAACTTATTCATTCAGATTTTGCTGATTTTAAAAATACAACTAGTAATAACATTGAACCTGTGTCGTGTGTAATCACACTGCCTTAAAAGCGATTTGAGCACTACCGGGATACAAATAGATGTTGCCAATCGCTCTCCAAGGTTAGCACAGAGATGAATTGAAGTATTCTTGTGTACTCAAGAAGAAATCAATGATGAAGATTGGATGAACATATGATCAGAATGTTGTTAGGGATAATTTGAAATCTATTAGGGTTAATTCTTTATAAAAGAAAAAGGAAAAGTGGTTTTATATTTTTAATAACCGTAAAGATGTAAACATATTTGATGGTTTCATATTGAGATATATTAATTTTATATTTAATAATATTAAATATAAAATAACTTTCTTTTTATTCCAACAATTAAATTACACCATAAAAACGAGCATTTTATTCTCTTTAATTTGAGTATGATATTGCTATAGGATATTAATTTTTAAAAAACTAACATGCTATGTGATAAACAGTTATTACTGGCAACGGTCGTGCAGATTTGGCTAATGGTATCGAAACGAGTTATGGTTGGAACAGGTTTATACAAAAAGGGTTAATTTAGTTCATGTCAGGATGGGTTTAGATTGAAAGGGGTCATGTCAAAACGGGCTTCGAGTTAAATTTCGGGTCGGAACATGTCCGTCAAAATGAATAGGGTTAAAAAGTAATTTATTTGAAATTACTGTACATTTAATCTTTCCTTCTTGATTGTCGCCACCAGTTTCACGAATTTAAACATCATTTACGCGGATGACATTGTTTATACATATCGGATTGCTTGAGCATAAGCGTTATGTGACGCGCTTACTGGCACTTGTTACACGTCCGATGCTATGTTAAATGCATACCACCTCGGGTTACGCACATACCGTTGCGATGTTACAAATGTACTAACACCGGTTACGTTTGCGCATATACCGCTGCATCGCGCGGGCAACTGGCTAGATTTTGGTAAATTATTTAAAGCACATTGCCTTTTGAACATCACAAAACATAAGTTGCATACAAGAAGCTTATATAGAGTATAACTAAATGTAAGCACCGAGTGGTTTGCATTTAGTTTATAATAGACTCAACTGTAATATGTCATGTATATAGAACCCAGGAGATCATGATACAACTAAAAATCAAGAACATAACAAAAGATAAAAATAACATGAGATGAAAACCCAAAACACGAATTTGTATTATGGAACGTTGTTACAAGACACCACACACTTAGAAACATTTACATCAACCATCTATTTATAGACATCGTCATGTTGGTTAATTAACCACCTACTGGCAGTTGGTAGTTATATAACTAAAAAACAACTACATGTAACCACTCCCAACCGCCTAAGTTACACAAAGACTCCTTGACTTACAATGTTAAATAAAGGACTCAAAGCTAGACTTTAACTCACTACATAAATGACCCATATCCTCCGTGCCAAACTTGATCACGCAATTAACTAAGTATAAGGCCAATAATATATAACATCATAGATGATAGAAAAAATGATACTAGACCAATATAACTTTGGTAGAAATGCAAGCTATGAGGTAGCGAACATGTGGTAATACCAAATAAACTATGGTGTTTGTAGATCCAGCTAAGCGTATACTTCTTGATTGGGAAAAACGATGCAGTATCATTAAAGGTATTGCAAAGGGACTACTATACCTTCATCAAGATTCTCGCCTAAGGATAATTCATCGTGATATGAAGGCAGGCAATATCTTATTGGATGAACAAATGAATCCAAAAATTGCTGATTTTGGCATGGCAAGGTTGTTTAAAATCGAGAAAGTTGAAGGAGACACCACCCAGATTGTTGGAACCTAGTAAGTACACTTCCTTTAGATGAAATTCATGAAGGAATGTTAGCATAGATTTGTTTTATTAGACCTCATGGGCAACTTCACCTATTTTTCTTAATTTCTCTCTAACATGGATTAATTGCTGCCACTTTTATGAACTGGTATAGTGTACTACAGGATCAATATATCTTGACACTTTTCTTATGACCAAATTTTATCCTGAGCTAATGAATTTCCATTACATTACAAACATGGTTTTAGAAAAAGTAACGGTAACAAATATGAACTAGTTATTTTAGCCTCGTGTGTACCCATACCAAGCGTTGCGAACTAGCATGCCATGTTTCTGTATTAAAAACTAATTTCAATTTTTTAAGGCGTGTTAGTATGTGTGCAAGTGTTAACATTTTTCTCATGTACTATTTTAGTGGTTATATGGCGCCTGAATATGCCATGCATGGGCAATTTTCAGTAAAGTCAGATGTCTTTAGCTATGGAATGTTAGTACTAGAGATGGTAACCGGTCAAAAGAATCAATATTTTAAAAATGGAGACAAAAGAGAAGATTTTCTTAGCTTTGTAAGTATCCACCATTTCTATGAAAGCTGAGCGACAAAGGGTTCATACTATTTTGAGGAAACATGTGTTCAATTGAAAATCTTACATGTTCTTATATGCGAATCCAAAAAAAAAAAGAACTTTTACACCTTTCAGGCATGGGAAAGCTGGACGAATGGAACCACATTAGATATAATTGATCCAATATTGAAAAAGGAATCAGGTTCATTGCGTGACATCATTAGAAGTATTCACATTGGGTTATTATGTGTTCAAGAAAAAGTTGTCGATAGGCCAACGATGGCTTCAGTTGTCCTTATGCTTAACAGCTACTCAATGACCCTTCCGCTACCAGCCAAACCTGCATATTTCATGCGAAGTAACTTTGATCCTGAAGTGTCACTCCTACAGGAGTACAATTCTTTGACAGGGAGTGGTGGCTTAGGAACATCCCAATATTCTGTAAATGAAGTTTCAATATCTGATTTTGTTCCAAGATAGGTACCTGTAATTTACTTGATATGGTACACATACATTTCATGGTTTGCATTAAGAAACAGTATTCGATTATAGCATTCAAGATTATGTTAATTTGGATTATTTTTAAATTATATTGTATCTTTCTCAAAATAATTTCTGTAAACTAAGTTATGGTAAGTAAATAGATAATTTGTGTACGCAAAAAGACAAACTTGGATGAATTGTTAATGGGGTGATCCCAAGCAACATAAAGGATTTAGCCTATGAAGGCCATACTTGGATGAATTGTTAAGTTTATTATCTTTTCCCTGTTAAAAAAAAATCAATTTTTAGAACGTTTATGGAGTGAGAATCTCCAAGGGTGTTTCAGACCCAAAATTGAGAGAATTCCATCAAGTTTAGAAGAGATGGGATGATGAATCTGCTAGTGAATGCCCACTTTTATAGGTGAAAATTGCTGAAAAGGCACGGTCGTGCCTGGCCAAGCACGGTTGTGCTTCGTCCTTGTGTCTGATCACCGGTATGCGTTTTGGCGTGCTTTGCAGTATGCCTGTCCCTGATGGTTGGAGGAGCACGACCATGCCTAGGGATGCATGGTAGCGCCTGACCTTGTCTTGGTACGTGGCATAACGACTCGCTAGTCTTGTTAGTTTTGTCATCTTCTGGCTTTTTTCTTGAGCATATGCACCCTCGTGCTTGAGGGAGCACAACCGTGCCCAACTTCAGGATTGACCTTGACTTTGAATTTCATTGACCTTGGGAGTTGGCACGACCGTGCCTTAGGGTGCATGACCATGCCTTTCTTCTACTGTATCTTTAAGTCATCCAAACCTCACCATTTATCGATGTTCTGCACTTATTTTCCTTTTGAGGGTCCAAAACTAGCATTTATTAATTAGGAATAATTTAGGTAGTCTTTTTCTCACAATAGTGTATAAAAATGATAGTAAATATTAAGGTGAGCAAATTATCTGCCGTAACCGTTACCCGAACCACCATAACCGACAAAGCCTAACCGATTTCTATCGATAACTGATATAACTGGTAGGTCTCTTTAATGAATTTCCAAAAATCGGCAAATACGGGTCGGTTTTGGTTGAAGATGATTCCAAAACCATCATAATTGAACCACCCCATTTATTTAAACGTGAATCGAGTTTTGTAATCAGTATCAATAATTGATTTTGTTTTTGTTCTTTTTTACACTTAATTTAACTTTATGTTCTCTGTTCACTTGATTTCGTTACTGTTTTTTACCAACTCTTAAAAGTTAATTTTTATTTGCTGTAGATGAACTTTTTTAGGGTTTATTTACTATAACTGATTGTTGCAGCTATGCGTATGTAGAACTAATAGGCTTAGATCATGTATGTGTAATGTTGTAGCTTGATATATGAGGATGTATTTATCAGTGGTGTTTGGTATTAACTAAACATATAGGCATAACTCATGTAATTTTTTATTTGCTTCATATAAACCACACAACAGTGAATGTAATACTAAGCTACCAACAGTTGTAAGGGTTTCTATCCAATCTTGTTGTAATAACATCCGCCAATTTCGTATCGATATTTGTTTTGTTTTACCTGTTTCAAGATTGTATTCAGATCCATTGTTATCAATAAAACTTGCATTTAGTATTATTAATTGGTGTTAATTCATTTCATATTATTATGCCATCTAAACATGTCAAATAATCCTTAAAACCGCTTATATTGGTTTAAAATCACGTTTATAGAAAGTTCATGGACTAAAAGTGTTAAAAACAAAGTTTTTGATCGAATAGACCCATCGCGTTACAAGACGGGGAGTTCCCTAGGTTGGTCGCGATATGCTACAAACTACCAGATTAACAAAACTTAATCTTTTAACGTAAACCCGATTTTACACCCTAAATCTCATCTAATCTTGTTTCTTTCTATATTGTTCTTCAAGATAACTTAATTACCAACATTCCTGATGAAAAACCCTAACTTAATCACAAAGAATGGGCCCTAATTTGTCTATTTATTGATTAATTGTTGAAACCCACTAAAAAGCTCTAATTCGTCAATTAATCAGTTTCTTGCTCCTCAAGATCAATTAAATCTATATAAACCCTTCTCACCTTCTGCTGAAATGTCACCCTAACTCATATCTCACTTTCAATCGCGAACTAGAGCATTCATCTTCAAGTTCTTTATCTTTGACTTCTAAGTCAACTGTTCATCATTTGATTTCTCCTAGTTCTTCAAGGAATCTCAGGTATGTTTGTAAATACTTTCTGTTACAAATCATCCAAGGATCAAAACCCCTCTATCAATTTCGATAATTGAAGGGATATTCACATCCGATTGGAACTCATTCGTTAAGACTTTATATATTGTTTAATTGGGGTTTTTTTTCGCTTAATTAACAATTTGATCGATTTAACTCTAAATTTTCTTGAACTCATATTTTTTATCATATTTTGGACATGTCGGGACGACTACGAATCGAACACTCCCTAAAACATACATTTTTCACTATTTTTATTGAAAAACTCAAAGAATGATAATTTATTTGATTAAGTTTTTATTAGTTTTATTAATCAAAGTATGCTGTTAGATTTTAGGGATAAACTCGCAAGTTCGGTTTTGTCAGCTCACTTAAGAGGATTTTTTTAATTTTACTATTATCTTTCACCCGCTAAATTCTCTAAAATAAGTAATCATATCCCCATTTTCACTCTTTTATTTTGGGGGTAATATGCATACCAAAACCACATGATTTAGTTAAACGAGCCGTCAACCACAATTCTACTTAATGCATTTCTATATTTCATGATTAACAGCAAGGTGTTTATTGTTTGTTGTTTGTTGTTTGGTAGCCTCATTCTCATTAGTACGATCATATGCCGTCTGGGTAGCTCGATGTTAATTTTAGTGAAAAGGCTATACTTGTGTGTGTGTCTATATATATATATATGTATATATATATATATATATATGTATATATATATATATGTATATATATATATGTATATATATATGTATATATATACATATACTAGACGGGTGCCCGCGCTATGTAGCGGGAACACATACTGTTGATAAAGGTTTGGTTTTAATTTTTAACGGTTCTGTTTAGGTTTACAACGACCAAAAACCACTACTAATTGTTTATTTAAAAACCGTCAAAACCAGACTGCAAACACCGCTACGTAAATGTTAATTTTTTAACTAAAAAAACAAAGTCGATATCATACTCAAATTAAAGAGAATAAATTCTCGATTTTATGGTGCCGGATTTTTAAAAAAATATTAGCGTCTACAAAAATTATGACCGTTTAAAAGTCGTGGATGGAAGTTGGGTTAAATGTGAAATTAAAAATAATATATGGTTAAAAGTAAAGGCTAATGTTGTAACTATTACTTAAATTTACAAAATGTAATTAAAGTTGAGGGAGAAATATTATAACTATGTTTAAATATTTTTTGTAAGGACTATTTTATCCCTCTTCAGCATGCTATGTAAGTTGTACCATTTGTTATTTAATTTGTAAATTACTTAAAACCTAAGTGTCTTAATTTGCCCATAAGATATATATTATATATAGTATAGATAAATATAGATTGGGAGTTTCAAGATTGTAGTTTATAGGCCATAGGATATCAATCAAAGACTTAGATTATTATTATTAATATTATTATTATTTTTATTATTATTATTATTGAATATTAGTTGTTTTCCTTAAATCGTTGGATGTTTAATAGGATTGTGTAGCTCGATTTTATGGAATGAAATAATTAGATATTGACAATTTTATTTAATTAGTGTTTTGTGAGCTACTGAGCAATTAGTTACGTCCTGACATTTTTCACCTTAGGTTGGTTGTGACACATGTTTGGTTTATAATTTTCTATTTTTTATTTGGTATGGTTTTAAATGGAAACACTTGTTGTTAATGTTTATGAAGAAAATACGAGTGAGCATGTTGTCATTATTTGTTTTTGTAATGTCTGGTACTAAAGTTTTAGGGCCAATTACATTGTTTTGGTCATGGTTAATCAACTTACTATAAACTTCAAAACTTCTTAACCGAGACCGCTATAATAGATGGGCTACGATTACTAACCAACATCGCAATTATGGTTTATGGTTTTATGCCAAACCCTCCCTACACCGACCAATATGCCTGCAAACATGTATAATTAATGTCACATCAACCTTCATCGCCAATCACAACTTCTTTTCCAGTAGATTCCCCAAGAGGTTGTGAAATACCTGAAGTACCAGCACGTATCACAATTTATACGTATGAATCTCATGCGCATACCCTCATATGTATGACATCCCCATACGTATGAACACTAATCATAAAGTTCTGCACGGTGTGATTAGAAGATGGTGAAGCAGTGGTTTCGGATGTGATCTAGTATTGTAAGGATCACGTATTATCAACATGATTTCACCTTAATTTCAAAAAACGGAAAAAGTTCAGAAAACGAAGAATGAACTGGGTTGTGAAAACCATCTGAATCTGTTCACAGTTTGATGCATCAATAACACGAATTATCAATTTGAGCTAATGACGGTCGGGTGTATTACATGTGTAACACCTGGGCTAAAGCGGAAACGCCCGAGTGTGACGTACAGACTGTTCAAAACACATGTGACACTATTGAGCGACAATATTATCATTAATTCATTAATACTTGAAATACGCAAGTTTGAAACAAGAAATACAAGGAAAATAAATACAACTAAACATTTTATCCATTTGTTTAAATAACCTAAGTCTAGTGTCTTCTCAGTGTGTCATCTTCTACCAACAGTACATGTATCATATGTATAAAATAATGTCAACTATATGAATAGTTGGTGAGTTCATACAGTTTGATATAAATACTTAAAAACCATACAATTCATGAACATGTGATAAACGAGCAAGTAAGCTCCTTTCCAGTTGGTATTAACCAACATACTCGGATAATCGCACAAGTAAGGTCCTTTCTAGTTGGTAACAACTAACGTACTCGGATAATGAGGCCCTTTTCCACTCATAACAAAATGGTCCTGAGTGTAAAGGTGAGCGTATGATCATACTTATTGAGGCTACCACGTGCAAGTAAAATTTGAGCAAGTAATCAAGTAACACACAAGTCCATATAGTGAATTGTAGTTTGTAAGAGAAATCATAATACTTTAATTTTGTAGGATACATATGTTACCCCCAAAAGTAATAAAAGCGTTAAAAAGGGGGTGTAAGAAACTCACCTCGAAAGTGAAGATAAACATTGCAATGAAAACCGAAAGCATGATAACGAAACCAAAGCAACCAAAAGTGCGTTACAGAACCCGAAACGATTGAACTTTTTGAACTATAAATAAAAATAAATACGGAAATTTAAAGACTAACTAACGGGATTATACGGGTTAATTGGAGCGGAGGATGATTAATGCTCGTTAATGTAGTTTACACATTTTCCGGCGGGTTTTAGGATTACAACGCACGGGATAATCGTTAATTACAAGTTATTATAATTGATTGATATTTGTCGTTACGGACTACAATCAATACATGTAATTAATTGAATTACTTGGCGTGTTTGAGGGGTGTTTAGAGGTCGCTGAACGTGTGACACCTCACTCTTCCATGTTAACACCGTCAACCCAACTCCGTTATATTACACGTCATGTATAACATTTACATGAGTCAGTAATGAGTCACACACAAGAGTCGGTCCGTACGCGTTGGTGATAAATGTCAATCCCGTAAACGAATACATGTACGTGCTATGTGATTACTTGCTTTGCGTTTTCATGCTTTGATTATTATTATTATTATTATATATATAAATATAATGAAATTAAATTAAAAAAAAAAACCTAAGGCGCCCCGAGCCGCGCGTAGGATTTGGCTAAATCCCTCGCGCCACGCGGGGGATCGCCAGATCGTGAAAAGTTGTTTAAAACAATTTAAAAAACCCTAGAGCTCATATTATCGACCTCTATGTTTTTAGACGAAACCCTAGAGATTTTGAGTCAATTGGGAAGCTTAGGGGTGCATTGGACGTGCTAGGGGTTGTGTTTACATAGTAACAATCATTAGTTGTAAGTATCCATCTCTTAACTGTTGTTTTATTGATTTGTTAAGTGTTCTTTTGATGTTAAGAGGTGCTTGGCATGAGAATCTCAGTGATATAACCATTATAAACATGTGTGATTGATAATTGATGATTTAGAATGTTGTTGTTAGTGTAAACATGAATTAGTTAAGGTTCATGATAGATTGGATTCTGGAAAGATTTGTACTCACTTGTTTTTTCTTCTGTAACTTGATGATAAACGATGATTTTTAATAAATTCTTGATTCTAGGATATATTTCGTCAAGTCTAGTTTCCAGAAAGTTATAATTTGTAATTTTTGGATATACTGAAGATAGGTTTTATGATTTTACAAGATTGCGTGTCTAATCTGATTCGGGAAGATGTTTTCTGGTCTAACTTCCCGACATCAGAACTTGATATTGATAAAGCCAAATGGGTTGGTTCCACTTCTGGAACTTATTATTATGAATTTAGGAGACAACATAATTGGCCTTGCATAATTTGGATAAATGAGTTGAGAGAACCATGAAAATACTTTTTGTTGCGTAATCTGCTGAACTGTTTGTACCTATCTGCAATGATTGAATTATTATGAGCTTTTCCTATATGATAAAAATATAATGAAAATTGTTTGAGAAACCTAGTCCATATAGTCTACTGTGATAAATTTTGTAGAATTTATCTTTGAGTTTTGCATAGTAAATAAAATCAGTTTGTACATGCTAGAATCTGCCTCGTTAAATGAATGATCATAAGTTAGGTTGTATGATGAATATATGGGTGCTTTGCCATGAAATGACGTGTGGATACATGGTAGGACTTTTATTATAGTTGACATTATTTAATATCACCAACGAGTAGTCGGGTCACGTTTGTGTTTGTGTGTGTGTGTCCGTGCATGAGTCTTATTGTATTGGTTGTTAAACACACTCTCATAACTTAAACACTTGTACTAGGTAACAGTTAACGAGTCAAGTGCATACATACGTTTGAGAAAGTCTATTACACGCGTCACCAGGTGAGTTCATGCTTTTTCCTCATTGTTTTCTGGATTGAAAACAACAAAACTATTTTCGTATACTTGTTTTCTGGATGGAAAACAACAAAGCATTTTCCTTACTTGTTTTCTGGATTGAAAACATGGACATACTTACTTACTGGTTTTCTAGATGAAAACGCAGCGACTTACTTTGGATTGATGTAGTTTCTTATATATCACAAGTGTATAGTAGATGCCCTCATATCACTTAAAGTCCTTACATACCTTGAACCATTAGGATGGGATCGCGGGGAAATTTAAGTAGTACTACTGGGTTTTACAAACCCCACCTGCTAAAACTCGACTGGAGGTCGAACGGGTGTAAATTGTCCTAACATACATTGCCAGTGTTTTGTGATTGACCTGATAAGAAGGCATACAGACAGTCAGCTTCGGTTCAAATGTCTAGTAGCTTGTAACTGGGTTAGCTACCCTGGTATATTTGAAAAATGCTAAATCTACATATATAACTGATGCTACATATACTACCTATACTATATATATTACTTTTTACTACAACTTATGAACTCACCAACCTCGTGTTGACCCTTGAGTATTTATACTTGCCCAGGTTGCTAAGTGTGCTAAGGAGCGGGTTGCACTGCATATGTCAGGAGTCACACTCGTCGCATGAACTTTTATTTCTCATTGTTGTACATGATGGGTTCCGCGTGTTCAAACACATGGTTTATTGTTTATCTTAAGACACTTACTTTAACGCTTTCGCAACACTTTTAAATTGTCCGTTTGGATTTTGACTTCTCAAGTTTGAATGAGACTTAAATAAATGTTATGAATACTTTAATTTGGTTGTTTGGTATACCGAATGAGCTAGATCTTGGTATGTCACACGCCTCGCGGTATAACTCCGTTAGTCGAAATTTGGGGGTGTGACAGATTTGTATCAGAGCCATTGGTTATAGTGAACTCGGTTCGTTTTTGAAAAACCGGTCTATGACCTTTTCAAAGCTCATTAACAATTTTTCAAACGTGTTAACCCATCAGTACATTGTTTTCATGCATTGCATTACATATATACATAGCATTCATATACACCATGACACTAATAAGTCCACGTTACCCATGTCACCATCCCTAGTTGATAAGATATTTTTTTTTATTTGTTACTTTGCGTCTTGCTTCGCGTTTGTATTTTGTCTTTTGACGCCACCACAAATCCTGAAGAGTCCTGGTCTAGTACTAGTGAAAGGTGAGAAGGCACGTGAGGAGTAAGCGCGCAATAGTGCCTAGGTGATGCCAACGAGTGACAGTAATTACCGGACATAATTAGACGCTGGATTCATCGAGAACTAGTTTTCCATTCCTCTGCGTTCGGCTTTACCTCATTAACATTAACTACTTCTTTTTATAAAGGCGTAATGGAAAGGACATAACGCTCCAATGTAAGATAAATTGACGAGTACGGTCCGGAACATAATCGTGAATCTATAGGTACATTGGTGTGAGATGGGATTCCATTGTGTAAACACTCTTCTAAAGCAAACTCTTAAAACTCTAAACTCTGTCATCTAAAGTTGCTGGTCCTACCCTAGCAACAAACTTGGCACTTCTAATGATTTCGCTTGAATACTTTGTAATCGGATTACAATTTATTTAATGAGAATTATTATAATTCAAATTTTGTGAATCTACGTTTAGGAATAACACATTTGCTTAAAGTATGCATATTTGATGAATATATCTTAGATATTTTCTCATTATGGTATATAGTGAATGAAGGATATCATGGCTGGACGTGGTGGCATTAACATGACTCAGGAACAACTTACGGTATTGATCAATGACTGAGTGAATGAGGCCCTAGCTGCTTTTCAGGACGCAAACCCCGGAGGTCCCTCGGCTAATCTTCCTGTGTGTACTTTTAAAGCTTTCATGGTTTGTAAACCTCACACGTTCAATGGAATGGATGGTGCTGTGAGTCTCCTTCGCTGGTTTGAAAAGGCAGAGTATGCTTTTGCAATGTGTAACTGTCCTCAAGCCAATTGGGTCAAATTCACCTCCGGCACACTGGTAGATGCTGCTTTAACATGGTGGAATTCCCAGACTCAGATGTTAGGATTGGAGGTGGCAAATGCTACGCCCTAGAATGATTTTAAAGACTTGATGCGAGAAGAGTACTGCCCCCGAGACAAAATTCAGAAGCTGGAAGCCGAATACTGGAACCTCAAGATGGTGGGATCGGAGATCGAGGCCTATACCAACAGTTCTCATGAGTTGGCAACTTTATGTCCTAACATGGCAACCCCTGCCTACAAGCGCGTGGAAAGGTACCTCAATGGTTTGGCCTTACAGATTCAAGGCATGGTGACTTCGTCAAACCTCGGAACAATTCAACAGGCTATTCGACTGGCACACAAGCTTACTGAGCAAGCAATTCAGCAAGGTACACTACCGAAGAAGGGTGAAAATGATTCTACTCCAGCGATTAACAAGCGCAAGTGGGACAACGGTCAGAACAAGGGTTCAAGCTCTAATCAACCACAACCGCAACAATCAAAAAGGTTTAACAACAATCATACCTTCAATCAACAGCCGACGACAGATCAGGGTCAAGGCGGATATCAGGGTAACCGTCCTAAGTGTGATAAATGCAACTTTCATCATCACGGTATATGTAATATGAGTCAATGTGAGCATTGTGGCAAAAGAGGACATGCTGCGAAGGATTGCAGGAGCCGATTTCCAGGAGGATACTGGCAGCAGACGCAACAACAACCTAATGATGCAAAGAAGTGTTTTCAGTGTGGTAATAAGGATCACTTTGTGAAGGATTGCCCTCAGCTAAATCAGAACAACAGTGAGAATAACAATGATGACAAAAATGGAAATGATAATGGTACTAGTGCTAGGGGAAGAGCCTTTGTGATTGGGGGGTGGGGTGGGGGTGGGCGCAACTAAGACAAATTCCATTGCATTCCTGGTAAATTTCTTTCAAACGACTATTTCAACTCTATCATACTCTTTTACTTGATACCGATGATAACTGGTGGATTTTGCCTTCACCGGTAGTTACTCAATTCTATCCCAACACTATAGTGTTGTTATAAAAAACTTATTTGTAGTAGTAAGAATAGAAACCTACTAGTCTTAAAGGAGTGTATGCCCACTCTAATTTGACCATACCTGAACCCAATACCAACGAAACCAGTTGATTTTCGGGACGGAAATCCTTTCAACAAGGGGATGACTTGACAACCGGAAATTTTTTTGTTAAACATTTGCAACACTTCCGAAACAATTATGATAGTAACCAATAGACGAGATGTCTACTTAATTTATTTTGATCTTTCAATGGATGGAAAGTTTACTGAATTAATGTTGCTCATACTTGTAGACTGTGAGTCTACTTATTTACCTAGCGGCACCTATCAATTTTGGGACGAAAATTCTTTCAACAAGGGGATAATGTGACACCTCGCTCTTCCATGTTAACACCGTCAACCCAACTCTGTTATATTACACGTCACGCATAACCTTTACATGAGTAAGTAACGAGTCACACACAAGAGTCGATCCGTACGCGTTGGTGATAAATGTCAATCCCGTAAACGAATACATGTACGTGCTATGTGATTACTTGCTTTGCGTGTTCACGCTTTGATTATTATATATATATATATATATATATAATGAAATTAAACTAAAAAAAAACCCTAAGGCGCCCCGAGTCGCGCGTAGGTTTTGGCTAAATCCCTCGCGCCGCGCGGGGGATCGCCAGACGTGAAAAGTTGTTTAAAATGATTTTAAAAACCCTAGAGCTCATATTATCGACCTCTGCCGTTTTTGGACGAAACTCTAGAGATTTTGGGTCACTTGGGAAGCTTAGGGGTGCATTGGAAGTGCTACGTTTGTGTTTACATAGTAACAATCGTTAGTTGTAAGTATCCATCTCTTAACCGTTGTTTTATTGATTTGTTAAGTGTTCTTTTGATGTTAAGAGGTGCTTGGCATGAGAATCTCAGTGATATAACCATTATAAGACGTGTGTGATTGATAATTGATGATTTAGAATGTTGTTGTTAGTGTAAACATGAATTAGTTAAGGTTCATGATAGATTGGATTCTGGAAAGATTTGTACTCGCTTGTTGTTTCTTCTGTAACTTGATGATAAACGATGATTTTTAATAAATTCTTGATTCTAGCATATAGATAGTCGAGTCTAGTTTCCATAAAGTTATGATTTATAATTTTTGGATATACAGAAGATAGGTTTTATGATTTTACAAGATTGCGTGTCTAATCTGATTCGGGAAGATGTTTTCTGGTCTAACTTCCTGATATCATAACTTGAGATTGATAAAACCAAATGGTTTGGTTCCACTTCTGGAACTTATTATTATGAATTTAGGAGACATCCCAATTGGCCTTGCATAATTTGGATAAATGAGTTAAGAGAACCATGAAAATACTTTTTTGTTGCGCAATCTGCTGAACTATTTGTACCTATCTGCAATGATTGAATTATTGTGAGCTTTTCCTATATGATAAAAATATAAAGAAAATTGTTTGAGAAACCTAGTCCATATAGTACCCTGTGATAAATTTTGTAGAATTTATCTTTGAGTTTTGCATAGTAAATAAAATCAGTTTGTACATGCTAGAATCTGCCTCGTTAAATGAATGATCATAAGTTAGGTTGTATGATGAATATATGGGTGCTTTGCCATGAAATGACGTGTGGATACATGGTAGGACTTTTATTATAGTTGACATTACTTAATATCACCAACGAGTCGTCGGGTCACGTTTGTGTTTGTGTGTGTGTCCATGCATGAGTCTTATTGTATTGGTTGTTAAACACACTCTCATAACTTAAACACTTGTACTAGGTAACAGTTAACGAGTCAAGTGCATACATAGGTTTGAGAAAGTCTATTACACGCGTCACCAGGTGAGTTCATGCTTTTTCCTCGTTGTTTTCTGGATTGAAAACAACAAAACTATTTTCGTATACTTGTTTTCTGGATGGAAAACAACAAAGCATTTTCCTTACTTGTTTTCTGGATTGAAAACAACAAAACATTTTCTTTACTTGTTTTCTGGATTGAAAACATGGACATACTTACTTACTGGTTTTCTAGATGAAAACGCATTGACTTACTTTGGATTGATGTAGTTTCTTATATATCACAAGTGTATACTAGATGCCCTCATATCACTTAAAGTCCTTACATACCTTGAACCGTTAGGATGGGATCGCCGGGAAATTTAAGTAGTACTACTGGGTTTGACAAACCCCACCTGCTAAAACTCGACTGGAGGTCGGACGGGTGTAAATTGTCCTAACATACATTGCCAGTGTTTTGTGATAGACCTGATAAGAAGGCATACAGACAGTCAGCTTCGGTTCAAACGTCTAGTAGCTTGTAAATGGGTTAGCTACCCTGGTATATTTGAAAAGTGCTAAATCTACATATACAACTGATGTTACGTATAATATCTATACTATATATATTACTTTTTACTACAACTTATGAACTCACCAACCTCGTGTTGACCCTTGAGTATTTATACTTGCCCAGGTTGCTAGGTGTGCTAAGGAGCGGGTTGCATTGCATATGTCAGGAGTCACACTCGTCGCATGAACTTTTATTTCTCATTGTTATACATGATGGGTTGCGCGTGTTCAAACACATGGTTTATTGTTTATCTTAAGACACTTACTTTAATGCTTCCGCAACACTTTTAAATTGTCGGTTTGGATTTTGTTTTCTCAAGTTTGGATGAGACTTAAATAAATGTTATGAATACTTTAATTTGGTTGTTTGGTATAACGAATGAGCTAGATTCTGGTATGTCACACGCCTCGCGGTATAACTCCGTTAGTCGAAATCTGGGGGTGTGACAAAACGTTATGCGTCGACGGAATTTTGTCTCGACGAAAAACGATGGTTTAGGAGGGGATGGCTGGGTGGCTAATTAGTTAAATATATAATTTGAATAAATTACACAACAGACCCTCCAACTTTCAAGATTCTCTTAAAACTAATTTAAAGTATATTTATGATTTGAACCTTGAGTTTTAGTATGTTATAAGACTTGTTAAAAGTATATGTATTTGGATTATGTTTCATATTATCCCGATAGTTTGCGAATAGATTAAACTTAATAAAATGTTAAACGTCAGATTTTCGCTTATTAAACCCAACGAATATAAAATACATTAACGAAACTTGAAAATATTAATAAAAAAAATCGAAAATTTCAAAAATAAGTCGGGTGTCGGGTTTGAAAAGTAACGAATGTTACAGGATTCACAACTTTTAGAAATTTCGTCCCGAAATTAAAATAAAAATAAAATTTTAAAAGAAAACAACTAATACAAAGAGTTGTAAAAAGATTCTAACAATTTTATAAATACATAATAAATAACAACAATAACGTCGATATATGAATCGCCTGAAAGACGCCACAAATGGTAATATGGCAAGGACACTTATATGTAGGATGTACCAGCGGCGTATCCACTATGCCTTTATCATTCTAGGGTTCGAGTTATTGCACACAATGTACTTATCATGTTTTCCATGCGATGACTTGAATAATTGCGTGTCGACCCATAATTACCTTTTTCGTCTGATGATCCACATAATCCGTCTGATTGTGTAGGTTAGGATAAAATAAATTCTTATATGAAAGCTTTTAATTTAAGAATAATAAACTATATGGATTGTAAATTAACAAAAATCTATAAACTAGTCCTCGAGGTTAAGGATAAGCGAAAACATTATGTCCAAATAAAATCATTGAAATTTAAACGAAGTAAACGATGCTATTGAAGTTCAAACGAAAAAAAGCGTAACTTAAAAGAATAATGAGTGAGAACATCATTATATTTTAAACAAGACATTGGATTCGAGAATAACAGGGTGAGTAAATGTGGCATTGAGCGAACAAATACAAACACGAAAGCCGGTAAAGCATTGGGTTCGTGATTAAAATAGATAACGAAACTTTAATAACAGAACAGAGTAAGTTCTTGGAGTCAATAATGACTCGTTAAACAAATGAAAATTTTCTAATAAAATAACAATGTGAATTAAAAGTCACATTGAGATTAAGAATCATAGAATAAATAATCAAAACTTCATAATCAAAATGAAACATTCGTCTCAAATTGATAAAACCTTGAAATCAAGAATAAGTAATTGAAACTTCAATTCAAAATCAAATTAAAACGTTGTTCCAATTGATCAAAAAATTAAAATGATAATAAACTCAACATGTACATAGTCTCAGTTTCTACTAAACGATTACATTTACGGGAATTCAGTTGTAGACCGCGAGAAATATCAAAGTAAACCGATTCAGAATGCAACTATGAATGAAAATAGTTCACTAGTTAACGAATAACCAAACTCGATATTAAATTCGTAAACAACATTCGAAAGAATTCGATGCATAAAATTATTTTGATTATGTCAAAAGAAGAAAGAATGGAAAAACAAAAGGTGGCTTGTGATGCTTGTCTTCTCGAAGTTGGGTTGTTGTATGAAAGTTGTTATAGAGGCGGTGTCATGATTTCTTTGTCGAAACTTGTTGGCGTTGAAAAGTGAGGGAAAGAATTTGCTGTTGGTATTCGTTTAAGTTTGTGAAAAATTGATCGGAAAACGTGATGCTCAAAGTAAAATAATATTATTTTGCAAAGAAGTCCTTAGCTAGTGTTAAAGTAAAACTTTGTAAAGCTTTTAATGTAAGAGATTTTCTATTGGGCGGTGCCCTATGAAAAACATTGTAAGTAAATCATCAATTAAAATAACTCGTTGAAGATGAAACATTTATATTTGATAACCTTACGGCTTAAGACTCGTTTAAATAGAAAGATCTTTTGTTTTATTTTAAAGATCTTTTTGAAATAATAATAATATTAATAAGAATATTAATAGTAATTGTAACATTCATTATTTTTCAATCCCGAAACCCAACCCGTTTTAAACTTTCATTTCGTACATTATTTATTCTATTATGGTTTTCATTGCGTGCTATTCAAACCTATACTATTCGTTAATGAATTTTTCTTTATAACTATCAAACATGTGAATTTTAACCCCTCACTATAGTCTTTCCCTCTTTTGTACACAACCCAAACTTCAGGGAAAAAATTTCAAAATGTTTAAAAATATATTCTTTTTCTCTCTTCTTTTCTTTTTCCCACTTCTCTTCCCGTCGGTGCCGACAACTCCACCCACCTTGAAAGTGACCCAATAAACCAGCCTCAAATCATGGGAATTGGCATGTTTACTTGTTTCTTGACCAACGCGTTAATGATCTATATGGTAAGATTGAGTAATTGACAACCAAACCTTAACGAATTCGTTTAATTCTCTTTAACTATAAGGGGAACTGATCGGACCTAGAAACACTATAAATATTCGTCTACAATTCAATTAAACTTACCTACACTATCCCTTTATCATCACGAAGCAAACCCATATATCAATTTAACCACATAAGCAGTTTAGGATAGTGTTTGAATCCGCGTTCTTGAAGCCAAACATTAGCTCGCCATTCACCTCTAATACGAACTCATTAACGGTAAAAATTTTATGTTTCCGGGTCGGATTTCATGTGAAAGCAAAAGCCCTTTGTCAATTTCAATTGACAGAGGGAAATCGATGATCGATTTGTAGTTTGTTTCATTTAGGGTTCTTAGGGTTATGGACTGATTTTGAGATCTTGTTATATTTTTATTTCTTGTTCTTTTACACATGTTAGGCACCAGCCTAGCTGGCTGGTGCACCCATGTGAAGGTTTGAACCAGCCTGGGGGGGGGGGGGGGGGGTTCGAGTCTCCCCAGGCCCGGTTTTGTATTTATTTTTATTTATTATTTTAAGGGCCTTTGCTTCAATAATCATTACTACATTGAAACTTAATACCCATTTTCACTTGTTTAACGATCCAAACCCTGTTGAACTCCAAAAATAGTTTATCAATTAACGTTTTCGTACATGTAGCTATAAATATAAAATTTTATATATAGTTATAAATTTATTTAAAAACCTAATATAATTTAAACACGTCTAATGATGCAATTACCACTAAGCTTTCAAAACAAGTATTCGCTTACTTTATAAATGTTTAAATATATATAAATATATACATATATAATATTGTGTTTTCTATTATTATTATTATCTGTTTTTTTTTCTTGTTTTCAACTTGTGTTTTGTTATTAAATTTACAAATATATATATATATATATATATATTATATTTAAACATTTAATATATATATATATATATATTAAATATGATAATAATATTCTTAACACCTGCTTATCGAATCACCTTAAATGTCCAAAATAAATTTGCTTTTAACTCCCTCGTTAATATATAATACCTATATATATATATATTAATGTTGATTTTATTTATTAATTAATTAATATTCATTTTATTTATCAATCATAAATGCAAATTAATAGTAACATAAAAGAATAATTTCGGTTACGTCTCCAGTTAAACTTTATAAAGTAATAGAAAGTATATTTAATGCTTTATAAAATCCCAAATCCGTCATAAGTCTTGTAGTTGTATTTTTTTTCGTTATAATTAATTTATTTATCGTTAACAGCTAGGAACTTTTGTCGACGTATCCCGAGGAACTAACTGCTCTTATCTTATTTTATATCACCATCTAGTTTCTGTTAATCCACTCATTAAGGTGAGTTTACGTACCCTTTTTTTCCATCTTTTATATTTTGGGGTAGCATGTATACCTTATTAACTTTACTAATGTTTTACTTCCTCGTCTATTCAAAACACAATTCAATTTATGTTTATGCGTGATTATTGCATGCTATATGATTATGCTCTATGTGCTTAAGTGATTATTTTATGTTTGATAGTTGGTATCTCATCCTCATCTCTTATCATTTAGTATAATCATACATTTACCCAAGTACATTGATTTCGTATCAATAGGGGGGGGGGTCCACATCTATTTAGTTGTTTACATTTTTATAAGAATTGTAATGCTCACCATATACATATGAATTGTGATTTTACTTATCTATGTATAAAACAAAACTTATGTATTCTTGTCAACATTCGTGTTGACAAACTCTATTTTTATACATGCTACAGGTTCAAGTATTTGATGTATTCAAGATCGAAGAGAGTTAGATGACCTTAGGATATTTATTCAAATTACAAGTTATGATGTATTAGTTCTACTTATTGAATTTGTGTACTTGTTTAATGTTAATGAATTTAAATAATTATTGTCGCTTTAATTAGTGTCTTTTGATTTACTGTCTAATCGATACGTTCCGCCGCGGAACGTTCCGCCTTTGGCCGGGGTATGACCGATTGGTATCAAAGTCGAAGATATAAGTGATATGCCTTTACATGCTTGCACCCTAATTTATATGATTGATATTACTCTTGTACACAAAGCACACACAATTATGAGGCTACGCCTCACTCTCAAAATTATTTTCAAAACCCTAGTTATTATTTTAAAATTGGGAAATTCCTTAAGAATTCCCACCACTTTTACTCCCTTCTCCTTGAGGATGATTCGTGTAACGGATATGCAGTAACTGTTAGGGGGACACACCTGTACACCGATCCCATAACACCAAGGCTTGCGAGCCTAAGGAAGTGCAATGCGCACAAATCTCGATCAGCCTCGAGACCTGATTGCCTTCCTGGAGGGTGAGTTGTGAGTGTGAAACTTGTTAAGCTAAAGCGTATCATACCAAGCGTATCATACCAAACGATCACATTCTTAATTTATAACCGAATTCATGGTGATACGTGGCTAAACTCGGTTTTCCTTACGTTTTAGTTGAATGAATGGAAGGGAAAAGACATAGTGGTTCATGTATACCCCTGACAGTTCGCATCAACGCCTCATATCTAGATTTTAATCGATTTTCAAACATTTTGTTGAAATAAAGCCATGGTGGTACATGGATAACTCAACAACTAAGTTTATATTATTGAATTTATTTATAAATCTCAATGTTGTTTTCTCATTTTTGTTATAAAGAACCATGGTGATTTCATGAACTCCTAAATGGATTTTTTGATTCTTTTAGTACCATCGATTATTTTCATGAACATCTCAACCCACCGTTTAAGTTTTACTATTTCATTTAATTATTAATTTTATCAATACTCCAAGCTAAGGCTAATAAAAAAATCTATTTTGTACCCTCATGAATTTTCACAAAACTCAAAATTTTGCATAGTTATACAATTGAACTCAAAACCTAATAAATTTTTCAAAATTTCATCTTTGTAGCATGTCCCAACTCATCAACCATAACCGTCGCATCGGCAACTCTGGCCGCAGTATGTCGTCTCGCATTACGAAGGGAATCGTGGAAGCCCTCCCAATACTCATCTCCCAACTCCAAACCGCGAATGCCGTTAATGTTCATGTGAACCCTTATGTTTGCTCTTTTAAGCAATTTACCAACGCTAACCCGAACGATTACTTTTGGCTGAGGGTGCTACAACTCTTCTTCAATGGTTCGAGCACATGGAAAGTGTGTTCCTCCACTGTGCATATCCGGAAGACAAAAAGACCACTTATGCCTCAAGCGTTTTCAAATTGAGCGCCCTTACTTGGTGGAATAACAAAAAGAAAGCCCTTGGGGCTGAGGTTGCCATGGCCTTGCCATGGGACGACCTTAAGAAACTTACGCTCAAGGAATTTTGCCTGAGTTATGAGTTCCAAAAGTTGGAAGAAGAGTTTATGAATTTAAAACAAGAAGGTGGTGACAATGTGTCTTATAATGACCGTTTCCATGAACTTAGCCTCCTCATTCCGCATATGGTCACACCCCTCTAGCGTAGCATCGATAAGTACGTCTTGGGTTTGCTGATGCAAATAAGATTCCGTCCTTAGTCGTGACCCTAAGGATCTTCTTGATGCCATTACCCTAGCCTGTATCCTCACTGAAAACCACGTTAAGGCCAGAACCTTGACGCGGAAGAGTTCCAAAAAGCCCAATGATAAGCCCGTATCCGAGCCCGCCAAAGAGCCCAAGATTGAATCCTCTAAGCCCAATTCCTCCAAACAAAACAACAACAACTCACCCCATTTCCGCAACAACAAAAGAAAGTCAAATTGCCAAAACTATGTCTTGGCCCAATCACAAGCCCAACAAGCTTAACCCACCAAGAAGCCCTACACAGGGCCCCACCCTTTATGTGATACGTGTAAATTCCATCATTCGCCAAAACCTTAAGTGTCCTCAATGCATTCATTGCGGTCGTTTGGTCACCTCTTTACCACGTGTCGTGAACTCAACCAACCCATGATTCAACCATTTACCTCACCTCTTACCCAACCCCAAGCTTTACCTTATGCTCAACCGTTTACCCAAGCACCCTCAACTATTAGAGCTTGTTACAATTGTGGAGATCTTAGTCATTTTCGCAATGCATTCCCAAGACTCGCACACATGAAAGAAGCTCAATCCTACCCAGCCCAAGCCAATAAATATTAAGCTTATCATGCCCATGTTTATCCAACCCATTCTACCCAAGCCCAATTCAACCAAGCCCAAGCGAATAAACCTCAACCAATCCAAGCCCAACCCATTCAAGCAGTTCAAGCCCAACCTATTCCCAATACCCAAGACAACCAAAACCCACCCAACCAACCTCAAGTTCACCAAGTTGCTCAAGTTACTCAAGTACGTGCGTGTTACATCGACGGTTCTCAAGTCTAAGGATCACCTTTCAAGAATACATGCTCACAAGAGACGTTTATTTTTATCATGTTCTTTTTATTTTAAAAATAATGTAATGACTTAATTTAAATCTCAAGTTTTGTTATAAATGAGAATCATGGCTATTTATAATTAAATTCAATCTCTCATGTTTCTATTATGTTGTTTTTTCTACTATTTATTGTTACGCAATTTATTATCACATTTCAAGTGGTCTATGACTGGTTATTTACCGGGACTATGTGCATGGTTATCTAATAGTACCGTATTTGTATCATGAACTATCTATGACCGATTTCCAACAAATGTTTTGTTTTAAAATTGAGACTATGACCATGTGCTATATACATTATCTAATAGGAGTCATGTGTACAAATGTTATTTCAATATTTTAATACATGACTACTAAAAAAAAAACAAAAAAAACACTCATCTTATTCTCATGGTACCATTTTTTCATCTGATTTTACAATCTTGACTTCAAGCCTCATCTATATTATATTTCTTTAATCATTGGAGTTGTTTGTTATGTGAAACTATCTGTGTGAATACTTGTTCATGGATTTTTTCATTGTCTCACATACTCCTATGCATTGAATGTGTAAATTATTTATTCAATTTCAAAGTCTTTCCCCTTCTACTTATTTCATTTCGTTGTTATTACTTTGATGGTTAGCTTTAACCAATCGATATATTTTACAAAGTTGTTTACTAATAATTTGTGATCATCAAATTTCACTCATTTATTTTGTTTCAATTCTCTAGATCAAATAATTCCATTTAAATATTATATTGATTTAAAAAGTTTTCTTTTACCGTGTTTTCGAACCCACACAACGGGATGAACTATGTGCATCATGTGACGATCTAAATAATTATGAGTGCACACATAATTATCAAAGTCCTCGCATGGAACTCACAGTGAATACGGTTGTGTGTTATAAGGCAAAGCCTAGCATGATTTTAGGTAACGATACAAATAATCGATGTGATAAGGGCACGGTGGATACGCCACTGGTACATCCTATATATAAGTATCCTTATTATGTTTTCCATTTGTAGCGTTATTTGGGTCATTCGAGGATCTGCGCTATAAATATTTAAAAAAAAATAAATAAATAAAATTGACTCTTATTTTCTTCCTTATGTTATGTTTTTTTTCCTTTAATTTCGGGACGAAATTCTCAAAAAGTTGTGCATACTATAACATTCGTTATTTTTTGAACCCGAAACCGTACCGTTTTAAACTTTCATTTCATATATTATTTATTTTATTATGGATTTTGTTGAGTGTTATTCAAACCTATTCTGTTTGTTAATGAATTTTTCTTAATAACTATCAGACATGTGAATTTTAACGCCTTACTATAGTCTTTCCCTATTTTGTACGCAACCCAAACTTCAGGGACAAAATTTCAAAATGTTTAAAAATATATTTTTTTTCTCTTCTTTTCTTTTTCCCTCTTCTCTTCCCGTCAGTGCCGGCAACCCCACCCCATTGACCCAATAAACCAGCCTCAAATCATGAGAATTGACATGTTTACTTGTTTCTTGACCAACGCGTTAATGTTATGTATGGTAAGCTTGAGTAATTATCTATTTGATGTATTCAAGATCGAAGATGGTTAGCTGACCTTTGGATATTTATTCAAATCACAAATTATGATGTATTAGTTCTACTAATTGAATTTGTGTACTTGTTTAATGTTAATGAAATTAAATAATTATTGTTGCTTTAATTAATTTCTTTTGAGCTACTATCTAATCAATACGTTACGCCCCGGCATGTTTCGTCTTTGGCCGGGGTGTGACAGTAATGTTAATTAGAATAATAATATTAATAATGATGGCGATAATATTAATCAGTGCAATAATAATAATAATAATAATAATAATAATAATAATAACTCCTTTGGTTAAAATAAAATTTCTTTTAGAAATATATCTTGATTGTAATTCGTGTAACGAAATAATTTTTGTGAATATATATGAATATTTTTATATTTGTTAATTGACTATTCAAAATAATCGAGATTTGAAATTCTTAGTAAAAGGTGTTTATAAATGTGGAAAAGTATGTATGGAAAAGGCATGGTTAATGAGTTTGAAAAAGGTTAAGCATTGAGGCCGGAAAACGAATAAAATTTTAAGTGGACAAAGAAACACGGGATAAAGTATTGCGTGACAGAAACGAGTTAGGCCGTCTAAGTATTGTGGGGTGCTTGAGTCGTTACAATGGTTACAGGCTTGAAGTGCGAGAAATATTGTAAGGTAAATGGTTTGAAAACATGTTGTGGAAACAGATGGGTGGTGTTGAATATGTGTGGGTTCTTATGTATGCATCTTTGTTGGGTTAAGTTTTAGTGTTCAAGAGTTGTGTCGGGTCTGGATTGGTTCAGGCATAGCTTTGTATTGTTGCGGTTAGTGATGAATATTGGTTTGTCATGGTCGGGATAGCGATGGTCATTTGCTTGATGATTTGGGTTGTCATTTTGTGGGTTGAATTTCGAGTGTGACGCGTTGGAAAACGAGAAGGCATGCTGCGGAGCGTGAAGGATGGGAAGTAAAGATGAAATTAGTATAATAATAAAAAGAAACTTTACATAAAAGATTCCTAAAATCGGAATCAATCTTTATAAATCATAATAAATGAAATCGCATGAAGCAAAATTTGAAATCGAAATTGAAATGCTCATGAGTTTTCGCATTTCAATAATAATCTAATAAATCCTTGAATAAACATATGGCAAAATATATCAAATTTTGAAATAAAATATGAATTTAATGTAAACTTAATATAAGTAGTGAAATCGATTTGAAAATCGGATGTCCATAACTTTTCGAATTTTCAATTAAAACCGTGATAATAAAAGAATTTTATAAAGAAAACAAATTGAAAATAGACTATTCATGTATCACCATGACTTTTCGTATCTTAAATTCAAAACCCAATACAGTAATTGAATATATAAATAAAGAAAACGAATTGAAACTCGGCGATTCATGTATCACCATGACCTTTCGAATTTTCAAATTATAATAGAATTTATAAAAAAAGATAACGGGTTGAAACTTGACAATTCGTGTAATAGCACAAATTTTAGAAATTTTTATGAATATATAAACATAAAAAACAAATTAAAACTTGACTATTCACATAACCCAATGACTTTTCAAAACCGCAATATAAGCAATTGAGTTTTTGGAATCACACGTTGTATGAATTATCATAGTTTGTATGTTCCAATAAAAATAAAAAAAATGCGTAATCAAATCGAACAGAAAGTTGGGTATTCGTGTATCACCATGACTTAACAGACTTTCAGTTAAAACACACAAACCAAAATGCGAAATTAAATCGAACCAAAAGTTGGTTATTCGTGTATCACCACGATTGTCAGACTTTTAGTTAAAACACATTGTAAAACATTGAGGGTCAGAGTCACACATCACATGAACCACCATGACTTCTATAACATCCTTAGGCGTGTAACCATATTCTTTTCACAAAGAGAACATGGTCACGTTTGAAAGCATAAATTTGTGATTCGTATGGCATTTGGTGTGATATGCTTTGGCTTATAGGTTTCATGCCCTTTCTGAACTCTCTAGGTAAGCAACTGGGTTCTCGTCTGATAGGATTTATACGCATTACTTATCCTTAGGTTTCAATAACCTTGATGTCAAGAGTTCGCAAAAACAACCACGTCCCCCTTACAGTTTACTACATACCCGCCACATTGAACCGCCTTTATGAAGAAGAAATATCAAAAACCCAAAATAAAATCGATTGAAAATGATTTGAAAATCTTCGTTTTAGGCATAAGCCTTGGACTTGTGTGTGTGCTTGTGTAATTGAGGCGTAATGGAATCAACAATAATAATAAAATAATAGGCAACTGCATTGAACAATCAAATAGGGCCCACATAATTTCTAATCATGCAACCATAGACAGATAATTAAAATAAGCTATAACTAACTAGGGCGCTACGTCTAATATCTTATCTTATAGTCACGACTCCAACACCAATCTGTAACACCCCAGCTCAAGCGGAAACACCCGAGTGTAACGTACAGATCGTTCAAAACACATGTGACACTACTAAGCGATAATATTATCATTAATTCATTAATACTTCAAATACACAATTTTGAAACAAGAAATACAAGGAAAATAAATACAACTAAACATTTTGTCCATTTGTTTAAATAACCAAAGTCTAGTGTCTTCTCCATGTGTCATATTCTACTGACAGTACCTGTATCATACGTATAAAATAATGTCAACAATATGAATAGTTGGTGAGTTCACACAATTTGATATAAATACTTAAAAACCATACAATTCATGAACATGTGATAAACGAGCAAGTAAGGTCCTTTCCAGTTGGTATTAACCAACGTACTCGGATAATCTCGCAAGAAAGGTCCTTTCCAGTTGGTAACAACCAACATACTCGGATAATGAGATGCTTTTCCACTCATAAGAAAATGGTCCTGACTGCAAAGGGGAATATATGATCATACTTATTGAGGCTACTACGTGCAAGTAAATTCGAGCAAGTAATCAAGTAACACAGAAGTCCATATAGTGAATTGTAGTTTGTAAGCGAAATCATAATACTTGAATTTGTAGGATACATATGCTACCCCCAAAAGTAATAAAAACATTAAAAAGGGGGTGTGAGAAACTTACCTCGAAAGTGAAGATAAACATTGCAATGAAAACCGAAAGCATTATAACGAAACCAAATTAACCAACAGTGCGTTACAGAATCCGAAACGATTGAACTTCCCGAACTATAAATAAAAATAAATACAGAAATTTAAAGACTAACTAACGAGATTATGCGGGTTAATTGGAGCAGAGGATGGTTAATGCTTGTTAATGTAGTTTACGTATTTTCCGGCGGGTTTTAGGATTACAACGCATGGATTAATCGTTAATTACACGTTATTATAATTGATTGATGTTTTTCGTTATGGTCTACGGTCAATACACGTAATTATTTGGAATTATTTGGCGTGTTTGAGGGGTGTTTAGAGGTTGCCGGATGTTACGCGTCGCCGGATTTTTGTCTCGCCGACTAAACGATGGTTTAGGAGGGGACGACTGGGTGGTTAATTAGTTTAATATATAATTTTAATAAATTACACAACAGACCCTCCAACTTTCAAGACTCTGTTAAAACTAATTTAAAGTATATTTACGATTTGAACCTTGAGTTTTAGTATGTTATATAACTTGTTAAAAGTATATGTATTTGGATTATTTTTCATATTATCCCTAATAGTTTGCGAATAGATTAAACTTAATAAAATGTTAAACATCAGATTTTCGTTTATTAAACTAGACGAATATAAAATACATTAAACGAAACTTGGAATAATAACAAAAACCAAAAATTTCGAAATGAGTTGGGTTTCGGGTTTGAGATGTAATGAATGTTACAACATGTATTTATTTACATTATTTTATTATTTTTATTTAGTTTTTAGTTAAGAGTTTTGGTATTTCAAGTATGTTTTATATGTTTCATGGTATTGAGCATGAGAATCCATGTTTATTCAACTCAGTTTGATCTAGTATAATGATATGATCGTTCGATTACTTGATTAGACTTAACCGTGTGTTAATGTGTGTGTTGAGATTAAATTTTGGCAGCACAACAAGAGGGTTTCAATAAAATAAGAACTATTATAAATGAATAGATTACAGGGGGTATTTATAGATGGTGAATTATTCACTATACATGCATAGTGAATGAGCCACATTATAACATTCATTACTTTTCAAACCCGAAAACCCGACCCATTTTGAATTTTTTGGTTTTCTTTATATATACATATATATATATATATATATATATATATATATATATATATATATATATATTAAAATCTCAAGTTCATTTCATGTATTTATGTGACATTCTTTATTACATTACGCATTTGAATTCGTTAAACCGATCCGTTTTATCATTTCAATATATTATTGTTTGTCGTTCATCATTAAATTAATATTCATGATGATTTAAGATTATCGTTCGTTCGTTTTCTCTTTCATTTTGTTCAACTAACGAAACATTGGGATTTAAAGTTTCTATTTAAACAATCCGCCAACTATCCGGGTATAATATGAGAATGTCCAAGTTATATAAATTCTATTTAATTTTTATCACCTTTCAAAATACAAGGTCCAATTGGTAAATTTAAGTTTTATTTTCTGTTTTAAAAGGAAATGAAAATGCAGGGACTAAACATGTAAATTATTTTAAATTAATAATATTAAAATAACCAACCCACCATCCCTACCTTGTACATCGGTTTCCCCGCGAAGGTTCCGGTGATCGGAATCCAGCGCCGGTGACCTTAAAAACACATAAAATTGTTTTGTAACTTAATTAAAGGCTTTCAATATCGTTTTCCAATAACGGGATTCCCTGATTATCGTCAATAACACGTATTAACCACCTTAAATGTGCGAATCAAACCACGTAACCGCCGGCATATAACGGAATTGCAATGACGTGTAATTAACCTCTAAACGTTTCAATTGGCACTATAAAAATGAAGCAAATATTCGTCTAAATTCGTACCAATCCTCAAATCAATCAAACATACTCTCTATAATCACTAATTGATCCGTCAAGGTTTGTCTCTCCGGCCACCTTTTTCATCATCTTTCCATCACCATTGCAGGTAATTGATACATGTTTTTGAATCGTCTTGAGCCGATAAATAAAACCCCTATACTAATTTGGACAAACATGAAACATAATCAATGAATTAGATTGCTAGGGTTTTGAGGAAGATGATGAATATTGAATTGTAATATAAATATGCTTATTTTTATTCTATTATCAAATAAGTAAACTTGTCTGGTGGATAAGACATTGGATTGTGAGCATGGGTCAGGACTCATTTTTTGGTCATTTTTAAGCTATTTCTTTTGTTTTATAAATCAAATAAATTAATTAAAAATTATTATAAATCAAATAAAATTATTTTAGGTTAAATAAAATTAAATATACACTAAATTTTATCATTTTCATCTAAAACTAGATTTTTTGTTTTCGTTACTCGAAACTCGATAATATTGTTATTTTATCTTTTAATTTTTCATTAACTTTAAATTCGCTAAATAATAGTAAACGAGAATGAAATTAGGCCGTTAAAACCGGTGACCATAAATATTAAATGTCTCATATTAATAATGAATTATTAATTAAAATAATATATACGTTAATATTATTTTATAATTCCTTTTTGGTAACTTTATAATTCTATTTCGTTAACTTTATAATACGTCAAATTGATGATTTTCGGGATAAATTTACCTTTAAAATCGACGTTCAACAAATGTTATAATTCTCGTATTAGTGATAATAATAATAAAATCGTTAAAATTTTGTAAAGCTTAAAAAAATATTATAAAACAAAATATAACATTCGTTATTTTTCAAACCCAAAACCCGACCCGTTTATTTCCCTTTTTGTCTCATTCGAACATTCGTTAGTAAATAAACCTCCATTTCGTTGAAGTATAGGTATTTCTTTTATTTATTTATTTATTGGTATTAACTATGAATTATGTACAAAACACCCCTTATGTTAATTTCATTCCACCCTTGTACCCTTAACAATAGATCAGGGACCATTTTGCAAAAGTTATTCAAATTTCCTTCTCTCCTTCCTTCCTTCCTTCCGTTTCTGGCCAACACCACCGCCAAATCATTTCTTTTTTGATCCGTAATAAACGCATAATAAACAAGTTTGACATTTCCAAATCTATTGCTAACAAAAATGTGTCCCACCGACGATCTAAATGTAGTAAAAATTGCTAAATTGACAGCTAAATTCAACTCATACGAACCGCGGCCTAACTCGTCCCTAAATCACTATAAATACGTTATCAAAATGTAATTAAACTCGTCCACACCATCCCCTCATCCTCACGACTCATACCCCTAACCTACTTACAACTTACGTAGCCGTCCAGAACTCGCTTTGATCTTAGCTCAGCCGGAAACCCTAATTAGCCGTTCACCATCAATTAGACCGAGTTTCTGGTAATTGTAATATGTTTAAGATTCCTTTTTGCCTAATAAACATTAAACCCAACTCAATTTTAACAAACAATTACCTGTTAAGCCAAATCGGATTCTAGTGTTTGTTTCTTTTGATTTTGGGAAGAACACGAATTGAAAATTGTGTATTTTTGTAACTAATTTCATGATATTATCAAAGTAGTCAGGTTGGTCTAGTGGCCTGTGTTTATGTCTTAAACCGCCGAACTGGCCTAGGGCGCGGGTTCGAGTCCCCAGACCCGGTTTTGATTTTTATAATTTCATTTTATACGTTTTTTTTACTATTATTATATATACATAACATTTAAATAAACATTGTTTTGAATAAACCGAACCTTCGAAACCTCCCGGACCCGGTTTTGGTATCTTACTTTTATTTATTTAATTCTTAGGTAATATATATATATATATACTAGTAGATACCCGCACGATGCGGCGGCGACAAGAATTTATAACGCCATACTAGCTTGTTTGTTTGTTAATCTTATCGTAATATTATTCCATAACTTCTACAAAATGCACAAAAGTAGTACACCAACAATTTCTTACATTAGTTGGCAGGTTCAGTTTCACACAAACTCCTTATCTCCCTATAAATATCAACAGCGGTTACAACCCATGAAACCGGTTCAAACGATCCACAGTTTCCCGGCTTGACCAGATCCTACTGAAAAGTGCTGTTTGCACACTTTTTGCAACACCTACAATTTGACTTTCTGTAAAATTTCAAAATACACAACCTTCACAACCAAAGTCAAATTTTAATTTTTAAAAAAATATATATACAAAATTAGTAAATTCATAAAGATTAAAATTTACATGAAGGAACTTCATATTACAAGTTTCCATCAATGGTCTCTTGACACCAAATAACTCATGTCTTAAAATTTTCACTCCTGTACAAAGGAGATAAAATACCACAAATCAGCATCCGACACCGCCCACCAAGCCTCTATGTCAGGAAATTCATGTGTAGTCCAGATAGAATTACATACTTAAATTGTCAACTCCATGCCGATATTTACCGCTTTGAAAATGGGAACATCACACTATTATTTCAACTACAATTAAACATAGGAAACATGATGTCATAGCATGCCATGTAGATACAATTACAAGCATTGGTTTTTGAGAAAACCAGACCACTTGCGTTACTATCAAGACTTAATGTGATCGGATGCGCCAAGGGGTAGTATTCTATAAGCCTTGATTCAAATTCATAACATGATATATATCCTAATTTGAAGAAAACCACATAATACTGAAAAACTAAAAATAACATGCAAGGGATTGGATCTATCCAAATGAAACTTTTTCCCCTTTTAGACCAGTTTGATCCCAAACCAAACTATAAATTGTATACAATTTAAGCAAATTGTATACAATTTAAGCATTTTATAATTTGGAAAATACAAATATAAAACATTGAGGTTTGAACCAGTAATTGATTTCTATAGCTAATGTAAACTCAAATTAAAACAATGGCTCCACAAGCATACTTTGATCATTTTCCTATCCGAAAGCAGATTTTCTTACTAAAATCAACAAAAAGAATGCATCCATATATTATATAAAGCATTAAAGTCAAAATTAGGCTTGTAAACAAACGCACAAAATTCGTTTATTTAATAAATGAACACATGTCATGTTCGTTTATTTAATAAATGAACACGTCTCGTTCGTTTGTTTAAAGTGATTTATGTATGTTCCTTTATGTTCAATTATGTTCGTTAGTTTAGGTTCGTTAATATATTCATTTATAGTTTTTTTTGGCCTATTACGCCTTAGTTTTAATAAATTTTTAGGCACAACACATTTTTCATCATATAACTTTTAAAAAAATTTAGTGCAGTTATGTTTATTCGTCTATGTTTACGTATGCTCGTTTATTTTCGAGAATTGTTCATTTATATTGTTAATGAGCGAACACAAATAAGCTCATTTTCTTAATGAACAAAAAAACCATGCTCATTTCTTGTTCATGTTCGATCATTTGTATGTGAAACTGCCCGATTGAACAATTTGACACGTTTGAAATTATAAGCAACCTGTAAAAAATGCCTTTCAGATTTACGTAAATATCACGCTTTTAATGATCAATAAAAATATGAATACATCAACCTTTCATGTTAATTAAAAAGTACCTAATAACTATTGATTTAAAAGAGAGGCTACCTTCTGAGGGATGAATGTCTCATGGTTGATGCTGCCACAGTAACTGCTCCGTCACCAATGGCTTTCCTCTCCGAGGTTAATGCAGGCTAGGTGATTCTTCTAGCAACTTTTGGTTTCTTCTCTGCAGAAGCAATGAAATTTAGAAAACTTCTGTTATTATAACACTTTAGCATCTCGATTAATAAATACTTTTTCAAATTCATACAGCAGTCACTCTCACCAAAGTGAAGCATTTCCATATGTGTAAGCAAGAACCTGAACATGCACCTTTAGAAATCAACATCATTATATGTTTCGTGTATTTGATGTAATTATCATGTACTTATTATTAGATTATTATGAAAAAAAACATAAATGTCAGCATGGAACTGTAACAAAGAATCACCTTATGTCGTCTGAACCTTCTGTCGGCAAGTAACTTTTACTA
The DNA here is from genome assembly GCF_021521415.1 of Bidens hawaiensis. Classification (NCBI taxonomy): domain Eukaryota; kingdom Viridiplantae; phylum Streptophyta; class Magnoliopsida; order Asterales; family Asteraceae; genus Bidens; species Bidens hawaiensis. The sequence continues at coordinate 107,417 of NW_027496106.1, forward strand.
TGATCAGCATCCACTACTTATAAAACAAAAAAAAGCATATACATAAAACACCTTTAAACGTAAAACAAACTCCATAACAATACTATCTAATGTTCAGAAAATGAACCTCAAAAGCTATCTTTTCAAGCAAAAAAAATTACCAAATTGTGTAGGGGTAATCTCGTAATATGATTGCAAAGATCCCACAAGTTAGCACCATCTTGAGCAACAATTAGACAATGTGATACAAATATTTAGCGCGTCTCCAGCTAAGCAACAATATTCATGAGCCTTTTTTTTACAAGAGATACACTTACAGGAAGGAAGTAACCGTTCTATGAATATGATATTGTAGTAACCGCCCCAACACGCCAAACGGTGCCAGTTTTGAGAATGAAACCATCAGCATGAAAAGCTGCATATGTATAGGCCTCGGATGAAGATGAGCTTCAACCCTTAAAACAATCCAAATAAATAATAATCTTAGTAGCTTAGTAGACTATTAATTATTACACACTATATAAAGAATAAGCCTAATGATAACAATAGAAACACCGTGAATTGTCAACAAAGGTTGCTACCATCGGGTATCCCTTTTTTGCTTTTATCATATCATAAGGTTACATCCTGTTAGCCGTTATACACATTTCATATCTTTCATATACAATATGTAAATACTTCATAATATATAAAATAGCAGAATTAACCAAGTTGTATGATCCCTTAAAACATGCTTCTAGTCATATACTCCATTTTCATATCCTTGCCACACACAAACTATCTGCACACACAAAAGTGTAAACAACAGTTATATCAAATTTACACCCATTATGATGTTTAATTTTTTAAAATTAGGAATTTAATTATAAATAATGAATATACAAAAATAATGCATAGAAAGATTCTTTTTCGGGTTAAAGGGGTAGAGTTCGTTCCAGCCCGCTCTTGTCGTGTTTGGGTTCATTCGTGTGACACGATTTTTGGGTTTGTCCTAGTTTCTGGTCGAACCTACAAACACGTTTAGCTAAACAAGTTGTGTTCGTGTTGAACCTGATGGGCTCGCGGGTAGACCCGTTTAACCCATTTACTTATTTCTTAAATATATTTTTATGTAACAACTTAAATGATTAGGGTCTTTTCATGTAAAAAAATTGGAATTTTAAAACAAATCGGCATATTTTGGATATGACTAATTTTAAAATAATATGAAAGTTTAGATTTTTCAATAACTAATATGCAAAGAAACTTTTAATATATTTTTTTTGGATTAAACGGGCCGTGTTCGTGTGAGCCCACGATACACCTGTCGTGTTCGGATTCATGTCGGGTTTGACCCATTAACCCGCAAACACGACCCGTTTAACAGCCCTATAATCAAAGAGAACAAATTCATGTTCAAAATAAAACGGATTTGATGATCAATTGGCAGTCTTTATAGTAAAGATAAATTCAATTCGTGTGTTTTAACATAAAACTGGAAGACTTCCATCCAACACTGCAACAATCGCACCAGCTGCAATCCACATTCAACAAAACAACACTTGCTTAATTTTTATAAACTTCTTTAAAAAATGATAATGGTGAATAAGCTAATGTTGTCAGTTGAACCAGATACAACCAACTCACTATCAACCACAAACTTGACACTGGTTTTCTAACAAACAAAAAAGAAAAAAAAAATCAAAAATAAGTTAAGAAGATCATGACATATAAATTAAACTTGTTTACCTAATATTGAACATCCCCTCATAAGTTAAGAATATCGCTGTCCTCAGCGGAAAAACCCCAGAAACGAGGCAGAAAAGAAGAACAAGGATGGATCTGAAGCAATAACTCGTGAACTAAATTTCCATTGTCGTATACTGCTTTGTAGCTTGTCGGAAATGTCGAAGGAAAGTCATAGCCGCTTCCAGCCTCGTGGGAAAAACCACCGCCGCTGCTATGGCCATACCTCCCTCACCATCTTAATTGCCGGTTTTTAGCAGCAATAGAACAAGATCTATGATGAAGAAATTAATTGAATTAATGTAGCAGATGACTAACATAGATATCGAGATTGAGAGTATTTACCTCACGATCTGCAATCAAATCAAGGATTGCGAGCCCATAAAGCAGGTTGTCTACGGGAGCAAAAAGAAAGAATAACACTATGTTCCAGAGCTTCATAAAGGAGAAAAAGGAAAGGGTTTGGAAGGAAAAGTAAGAAAATTTGTGTTCCATAGTTTTTTTTACGGAAGGAAAGGAATTGATTTATAGTATACATGGTTTTCCTCCCAAATCGGAAAGATTTGGAGAGAAAAGAAACAACTCATATTTCAATTCCAGTTATACCCTCCTCATCTGCCTGATGCCTACCATGTCTTCAACCCACTTCCCATCATCTTTCTCAACTCACTGCACTCACCGGAAATCCATCAGGCATTGCATCATCTACCTAGAGTCTTTTTCTATCAATCATATCTTCATCTCGATCATCACCAAGCGCCATCCATTCGATTATCACCTAACCTGCCGTCCGTTCGTTCTTCTTAGCGCCATTTAAGTTCTCCTTTAATTAGGTATTCATTAGTTTTAGTTTCAACACTTTGCTTTCATTTTAATATCCGTAGATCCTAATAATAATCAATCAATCAATCAATCATACCCAGTAAAATCCCACCGACAGCAGAGCTATAGGTAGGGTCTGGGGAGGGTGGGATGTAGGCACACCGTACCTCTATCCAAAGGAATAAAGATGTGGCTTCCAGAGAGACCCTCGGCTCTAAGAACATGTGTATGAAGCAAAAAAGGAAATCAAAGTTTAACAGTTATATAAAAAACTACTACTAATTATAATAATATTAATAAAAAGGTCACAGTTTAACCGCAATATAAAAGCTAATAATAATAATAATAAAGTATGTAAGGGAAATACCATTATGGTATGTGACCTAAATAAGTTAAGTCTAAGCCCTAAGGTATTCAATTCTCTCTAAAAATCCTTAACTTTAATTCTACTTCTCCACGAATTCCTATCCTCAACCATGTCCTCAGAGAGGTTTAGGTCTATCAAATCATGCCTAATCCTCTCATCCCAAGTCAATTTCGGTCGTCCTCTACCCCTCCTCCCCTCTATAGTAATGATAATAATAATCTTGATTGAATGCATCCATCGGGGTAACTTTCCTTTCAACTCAACTTTTTAATTGCGTATGTGATTTTCACTTCAGTTGATATGATTCTCCTCTGCATTGGCGCTGAAACACATGGACTTGTTTTTGATCCTTCTTTTGCGGGTCAAAACACTGTTTTGAAAATATTGCCTGCCAAGCATTTGTGAGAAAGCCTCAAAGAGGTTTTGCAGTAAAATGGATCTGGAAATTGTTTTTATTCTGGAGGTGAGTTTAATTTGGAACCCAAATGGTTGATTGATTCAAAGCTTCTTTTTGTCGGTCCAAAGATCAGAGAAGGGTGCACATGCTAAGGTCTCTGAGGGCAAGTAAGTTGTTCACTTTATCAATCTTTTTAATATTAACTGTGTATTTGAATATCATGTTCTTGAATTTGATACATCTGCTTGCTAAGTTACTGAAATTGCATTTTTTTAGCAGGCTATTAAAGATGAATTTGATGTTTTGTTGATTTTGTGCATTTTTTCAGGTGTAAAAACAAGAATGCTGCAATTAAGATTGTAAACAAAGGTGATACACTGGATAACATTGCGAAGATTGAGGGCCGATTTGTGAGAGAAGTTGCAATGTTGTCTAAAGTACAACACAAGAACCTGGTAAAGGTAATGTATTGATATACTGATATGATCAAACTGATTTGTCTAGTTTTGTTAATTGATGATATATTATTAATTATAGAGCATACCAATTATGGTCATAGTGAACACAAAATGATGATACATTTTTAATTTATGATCTTAAGGGTATAATAGTAAAAATGCAAGTTTCTTTTCTTTTCCTTTCCTCTCGGGAACACACAAAATGTTTAATATCCTTTCTTTTCATTAAACTTGGGAACACGAATTAAAAACACACATTTTCCTTTCTTTTCCCTTTCATTTATTTTCTCTTATTAAATGAAACTCGGGAACACAGCGTAAAAGCGAACATACTCATCAGATTTGGATTCTCAAATTATTGAATCCCTTGAAATATGAATTTTGAAATCCCCTTTTGAATTCTGAATCCTGCCTTTCACCTAAATCATCCATATGCTTTACCTATTGTGCCTCAAGATAAAGAGTTGTACAACTCTTAAAATTAAGAGTTTTTGATAAAATTACCATATCGTCCTTCTTATATGTATTTTAATATATATATATATATGAGTGTGTGTATGTGATGTATACATAAAGAAAAAGAAACTATATTATTTATTTTTTTCCTTCCGTTTAACGAACCAAAACATATTAAAGGTTTACAATAAACTTTTCATTTAACTTTTTCATTAATATATACATTATTATATATAATATTTTTTTTATGTATTAAAAAATTAAACTTAAATGATATTGGTAATAATAATACTAATAATAACAAGAGTACTAATAACGTGAATAATAATAATAATAATAATAATCATAATCATAGTGATGCTAATAATAGATTTAAACCCTAAAATACTTCAAATCTATTTTTTTAAACCAATTAGTAACCGTATGTCGGGTTGCATTATTTTATTTGTTTATACTCTACTTATATTATTTTCAATTATATGATAGTTAAACTAATAATATTATGATTACAATTTTTACTTAAATCCTATCAAATCCCAAATCGGTAATAAGTCCTGTTTTTATTTTGTTATAGTTAACTAATATTATTGTTAACAATTAGGGACTTTCGTTGATAATCTCCAAAGAACTCAACCGCGTTTATCTTATTTTTATCGTCATCTCATCTTCGCTAATCCATCCGTTAAAGTGAGTTTATATACCCCTTTTTTCCATCTTTTATATTTTGTGGGTAGCATGTATACCTTATTAACTTTACTTATGTTTTATTTACTCATCTATTCAAAACACAATTCAATATGTTTATGTGTGATTATTGCATGATTTATGACTATGCTCTATGTGCTTAAGAGCTTATTTTATGTTTGGTGGTTGGAATCTCATCCTCATTTATTCTCATTTAGTATGATTATACATTTACCCAAGTACATTGATTTTGTATCAATAGGAACGGGTCCACATCTATTTAGTTTTTTACATTTTCATAAGTGTTGTTGAGTCGGATATTTACAAAGGAAGATTGGAATCTTCTCAACCTCCTCAAAGAATCGGCTAAGTATGGACTACGAGCAAGCTTGGACGTTCGAGCATGGTTTCTCTACCTCGAGCACAATGTCTTATGGATATGAGACTATCTTCTGGAATTTCTTCTAAGTGTTGAAGGCTTCGAGCAAGCTACACTTCATCAAGCAAGAATGTTCTTCATCGAGTATGGATTGCTAATCGAGCAAACAACTTGATCTATCCAGCTTAAACTAAGTGTTCCGAGCACATTAGTGGGTCAAGCATGGATACAATAAAGAAAGATCTCAAATTTTCTAAGTATAGACTTCGAGCATGGTTCAGTCCCGAGCAAGCTTCACATCCGAGTATGCTGAAAATTGTTCTCAACAAGTCACTAAGGAAAGATTGAAGAGATTTAGAAGAACATGCTTGCTAGAGGGACTTATTCGAGCAAAGCAAGGATGAGTCAAGAAGATTGAAGTCTGCTGGAGGAGAATATTTTCTATCTGAAAATATTGGAAGTAAAGTCTGCTCGAAGACTTGTATAGAGCATGCTGTGCATATCAAGTCCGCTAGACCAGGATATATCATACTCGAAGACTTATCAACACTTGTATTTATTTTGTCATTCATTATGTAATCATTAGGGTATTCTAGAAGGAATGTCAAGGCCTATAAATAGCATCCTAGGTTTCCATTTATTGCAAGCATGGATAAGGCACAGAATACGAGAGCACAAACACTTGAGCGAATATTCCTTTTGTGTATTCTCGTACCGCCGCCGCCTTCACGAAACCCTAGACACTCCTTGCATTTTATTCATTGTTCCATTAACGATATATTAAATATAGTGAATCTTTGTCTTTGATTATACTTATTGATTATCTATTATTGTTCAAGCCTTCATTCCCATCCCTTGAATATACAGATTCCGCCGGGATATTCAAGAGGCCTTTGGATTCATTAGATCTAGTGTGTTCTTGTCAACCTACATAGGCTTTGCACCTGGTCCGGTCCTGACAAGTGGTATAAGAGCTTTGTAAGCTCTTTGAAGGCCACGGGTTTGAAGGTTTAGAGATAAAGTTTGAAGCATGGAAGGGTTTGCAAGTGTTTTAGTCCAGATCTGAGAGATGGATGATCAAGAAGTGTCTACAAACAAAATATCAAGGTTGCTCGGTCAAGAAAACTATATAAAATGGAAGGTATTGTTTGAAGCAGCCGTCAACTACAATGACACCGAGCTGTGGAACTCCATCAAGGATGGAAAATATATTCCATCTCAAGCAGCAAACAACAATGCCACCATAGAAAGGCAGATGAAGAAAGGAGATGACAAGGCCTTATCTATGCTGAAATTGGGTCTCTCATAGGAAATATTGACGAGTGTGAATTATCACAAGACAACAAAGGATATGTATGATGTTGTTGTTGAGATGTTTGAAGGAAACGTCGAGTTGAGAGATATAAAGAAAGACAGATTGAAACAACAACTTGACAGATTCAAGTTCAAGGAAGGTGAGAGATTGAAATCTGTTTTACTAAGGTTCATAGCTATTGTCAACGAAATCAGAACCACTGATTTACAAATCTCTGATTTTGAACTGAACAAGAAGTTACTCTCTTCTCTATCTGGTGAATGGTTTACCGCAAGAAAGTTTATTAGAGAGAAAGTGAATTTTCCCGACTTCATGTTGGATGAAGTTATATCATTTTTGCAAGCGGCAGAGCATGAGATGATTGAGAACAACATGATTAGAGAAGAGAAGCCAAGCTTTCCCGTGACAAATGCACTAGTTGCACCAATGGGCAATCTTTCTGTCAAATCTCAGCAACACCCAATTGTGGAAGAACCGTCTGAGGCAAGTTCAATGTGTGGAGTAGGTCAGTCAAGATTCAACATACAAATGATTGAAGACAATGATAGTGCATCAATAGCAAGTGGACATCCTCCATATGTTCAGAATTTATGCCAAGGGACTGACTACCAGGCATTGTTCTCCATGTTCACAGACTCCTATAATGCTTTTGTGCAAAGAACCTGATTCATACAAGTGTTGTGCAAGAAGACTTGGAACAAATTGATGTAGATGATCTGGAAGACATGGATCTCAAGTGGCAGGCTGCTATGTTGGCTGTGAGAAGTAAGAGACTATACAATATGACTGGAAGATCAACCTTCTCTGGACCTAATGAAATAATTGGATTTGACAAGTTAAAAGCTATCTACTACATTGCCAATAGCCAGGACACTTTGCAAGAGAATGCAACCTACCCAAGCAGTATGGAAACCAAGTGAATCAGAATCAACTTTACCAGAACAAACATCAAAATCAGCAAGTGTATCAACAGAGAAATCAGCCTATGAACCAGAATCCCTATCAACATTAGAACAGGCCCCAACAACAAGCTCAGCCTCAGCAAAACCAGTTGCAGATATAGGGGAACCAGAACAGGGGAGCTGTTAATGCTGTGAATCAGAACAGAGATCAAAGGAATGTTGCTGTAACCATGGTGCCTCAAGATGGTGATTTTGATTGGAGCAATCATGCGGCTGAAATGGAAAGGCCAATGTTGCATACATGGCTAAAGTGCATGAGACTGGAGAATTCTCAAACTCAAAGGTAACCACTGAACCTTCTGTTTCCGACCTTTTAATTATCATTGATAATCTTAATAGAGAGGTTGGAAACTGGAAAGTGAGTGTGGAAGAAAGGAAGCAATGTTGAATGTCTATGGAGCTAGTGAGGCTACCTATGAAAATCAGATTAAGAGTTTAGAGGAGGATTGTATGCAAGCTTATCTAACTCAGTCAAAGTTGAATGTTGAAATTGAAGGGTTAAAAAGGATGTATACAGAAGAGAAGCTCAAGAACACAGAACTATTGATTCAAATGGACTTCTTGAAAAATCTTGTGTCCACAGGGAACATAGTGGGATATATTGAAAAGATGAATCCTGAAGAGAAATACAAGAAGGTTCCACCACCGTTTTGTGACAAGTATACACTTAAGGTTGACAAAGAGCAAAGAGAGGAATACTTGAAGGAATTTAAGAGTGTTTTGAGGACAAGAAGGAGTTTGTAAAGATGTATGACATTGAGATAGTGGATAAAGATGGTGAGTTTGTGATGAAAGAGAAAGTTACACCAAGTGAAAATGAAATGAAACATGTTAAAGCTAAGAAGAAATGGAGTGAATATTCAAGTGAAGGAAGCACTTGTAGTTCCAAGAGTAATAGGTCATCTGATGACAAGAAAAAGAAGAAGCCTACAAAGAAGAAAAATGATGAGAAGATCCCTATGGTTCCTAAGGCAAATCAAATAATGAAGAAACATTATGAGAAGATGAGAAGAGAACACAGAGTGTTTGATCTATGTGAAAGATCTCAATCCAAGAATGACAAGTCTGGGAGCTACACATATGAGCATATTCATGCTCCAATTTATCCTGTGTTCTCCAATCATGAACTCTTTGATATAGGAGATGTTGACTATGTGCCTAGGAGAAGTTTTGTGTCTAAGAAGGAAGTTGGTTCATCAAACACTTCTGCAAAGCTGAAGGAGATCAAGTTTGTAAGAGAGAAGTATCCACAACAGTTTGATGTGAATAAACCAATCAAAATGGATTTTAGCAAATCTCTTTATGCAAAAAACTCTGTGGGTTTTGACTTCCCAAGACCAAGTGACAAGATTAAAGGCAAACAGGACTTGGAAGAACTTGGGAGCTTCACAAAAGTGTGGTGCAAAAAGTGTGACTCTTATGGACATCACTATCAGGACCAGACCTGGTGCAAAACATCTAAAGGTTGACAAGAACACACCAGATCTATTGAGCTAAAGGCCACCTGGATATTCCGGCGGAATCAAAATATCCAAGTCTTAGGATTAAAGGTTTGTGTACTAATGGATAATCAATGAAGAATAAGATAGACACAAGATTCACTATTATTAATATATTGTTTCAATGTAACAGTGATATTCAATGAAGAGAATGTCTAGGGTTTCGTGACGACGGCTGTACGAGGAGACATGAGCATATTCGCTTAGGTGTGTGCCCTCGTATTCAGCAAAAGAACCGTCATTTAATGATAACCTAGTATTCTATTATAAACCCTGACATTCCTTCTAGAAGCCCTATCACTACATAATGAATGACTAAAATAAAAACACAAGTGTAAACAAGGCTTCGAGTATGGTGTATCTTGTTCAAGCAGACTTGTTATGCACAATATGCTCGATACAGGTTTTCGAGTAGACTTTACTTATAATATTTTTTAATAGAAAATATTCTTCTCTAGCACACTTCATTCTTCTTAACCAATCCTTGCTTTGCTCGAATAACTCCATCGAGCAAGCATATTTTTTCTTGATGTCTTTAATCCTGCCTTAGAGACCTATTGAAAAATCTTCAGCATACTCGGATGCATAGCTTGCTCGGGACTGAACCATGCTCGAAGTCTATACTTAGAACATTTGACATCTTCTTTATTGTATCCATGCTCGACCCACCAATGTGCTCGAAGTACTTGGTTTAAGCTGGATGATTTGTTTGCTCAATTGGCAATCCATACTCGATGAAGAACACGTTTGCTTGGTGAAATGTAGCTTACTCGAAGCCTTCAACACTTAGAAGAATTCACTGAAGTAGATCTGAAACCCATGCTCGAGGTAGTAAACTCATGCTCGATGGTCCAAGTTTGCTCGAAGTCCATACTTAGCCGATTTATTAAGGAGGTTGAGAAGATTCCATTCTTCCTTTGTGAATATCCGACTCAGGAATCTCCCCCTAGATTGGAACAAGTTCAGATGCACCAAAACATACCTGCATAAAGTTTTAAATGTATCAAATTCTAAAGATAGTCATTTTAAGCAAACGTCATTACATTGCATAAAGGGAATTCTGCCACTTGGGTATTAAACATCAAAATCAAATTACATGTCATTCATAATACAGATCAAAATCAAAGTACACACAATAAGTAGAAAACACAAAAAAATAAACAAGAGTAAGTTTGATCATCCATAAGCTCCATCCTGCTATCTTCTTCCCTAGCTCCTTTTAGCAGCTTTCTTCTTTTTGAATCTTACAACGGCAACCTCTGCTTAAACATTTCTAGTTCTACACCATCATCAGATTCCAAAGGAACTTCTACATTCGCAATATCCTAAAGGTCCTGGATGTGTAAGAACTGCAACTCGTCATCATATTCAATTATAGCAATGAGAGATACAGAGTCACTCTGTGTATTGTAAGTAAAGTGAACAATTTATCCATCTTGTTGAACATGTGAGTTAGGCTCTTGCATCCCTCTTCTCATTGCCAAACACTCTCTTAATGTTTGTCTTTTAGTGCTTGAGCTGCTAGCCTTATGTGTTCCTCCCTTCTTAGATTCGCAGAGGGATAGTTCAGGTACATGCACTTCACTTATTCTTTTCCTCCTTCTTTCCTTCTCAGCTTCTATATTATACTTTCTTTGTTTCTGTTTAAGGAATGGAAATCCCTTTTCAGATTGTTCTTTTAAGAATTTTGAAAGATCATTTCTTTGTTGGCCAGCCTTTAGGTTCCTTTGTTGATTGTCAAATAAGTCTAGCTGAGCCATCTTTTCTAACTGATCCCTTGAGAAACTTCTGAAGTCATCCCTGAATATGATATGAGTCTCTTCGCCATCTTCAGTAATGATTCTCAAAGTCTTTGACCTTTTGTCAAAATAGAGATTTGTGGGCAGGTTTAAATTTCTCGGTGGAGCTTCAGGCCTCACAACCTCTAATTTGATGACAACACTGCTTGAATTTGTAGATGGATTTTTCTTTTTAGTTTCTCTCTTAGATTCTTCAAACCATCTTCTAATTATCTCATTATCTTGTAACACCAACTTACCCATAATTGCAACTCTTTTACAGAGAGTGCTTATCATTGCAGCCCTTTCTTCTTCTACTCTTCTCAATCTGTCTGCTAATATTTGTCTTTGAGTTTCCAAAAATAGCCTTTGCTCTCTATGATACACTTCAATCAATTGCTCATGAGGCATGCTATCGAATTCAATTTCAGTCATCCCTTTCTGTAATAGTATATCTTTCAAGGTCTGCACTCTTTCGGGATCATTGAACCATTGCATAGCTTCAGCCTTCTTCTTTTCTGATTCCTCTCTTTCCTTATCCAGTGTCATCTTTAGTCTTCTTTCTCTTTCACAATCTGCTGAACACTTAGCATCCTTGTGAGAATCTTTGACCATTTTGCACTTTTCTTTTTAATTCTTCAAAGGATAAGTCAATGAGAGAATCATATTTATATCCATGCAGTTGTAGGAATTTAATATCTTTGTGTTTCTTCGTCAACTCTACATATCCACTATCGAACTGTGCTTCCTTTTCAGTTATTTCCTACACAAATTTAGCTGTGTCGTCCACTAAGGCATTTTTGTATATTCTGTCAAATGTGTCAAAAGATTGAAGATTAAGAAATGAGTGACGATGTCCAGCTTGCAACAAGAAGGCTCTTTGAGATTCTCTGCTTCTCCATCCTTCTGCCTCTTGTACAATGCTCTCCCTTGTCATCCTTTGCAAATATTTTCGGTTATAATTAAGGCTCAACAAATAGGCTTTATCTTCTTTTTCTTTGTCTTCTGCCCTCTTTAGCCTTTTTTCATCTTCTTCAATTTCCATTTGTTCATCCAAGTTGTGCAGAGCCTCTATCATTGGTTCTTCAGTTTTAGTGACAACTGGCTCATCAGCAACTTTGGACTTATATCTTCTTTTGTAGAATTTCTTAACTGACTTTCGTCGTTTGGTTTTGGGAGTCTCTATCTCTGAAGTTTCTTTTCTTTTCAAAGACTCCTTAGGCTCAGGCTCAAGTTTATTAGTAACAACTGGTTTAGTGACCATTGTTTCACATACCTCTTCAACATGTTCATCATCAAATATCTCTTCAATTCTTGCCTATGGAATATTTGTAGCTTGTGGCTCACTGCATCTTTGTTGCATTTCTTTTTGAGTTTTTCTTGCAGCAGCTACAATCTCTGGATCATGTCTTTCAGGGTTCTTCAAAATATCTTGGTGCATCTTTAAGACAATCATTTGACAAGCATTCCATAAGTAAGTCTTCCAAATTGTCTTTGACTTTGGTTTGGAATATGTGGACCTAATCCAAGCTCTTATTGCTCTGTTTGTTCAATTTCAGACTCAGTTTGTGTAGGTTCAGCCTCACCTATAGTTTGTGCCATTGGAGTTGGTTCTTCAGATTGAAACTGTTCATCTTGTTTTCTTTTTAACTCCTCCATGGCTGCCCCTATTGCCTCATCAGGCAATCTCCTCATTCTCTCTTCTTCTTCATCTTTCTTTTTCATTTCAATCAAGGTTTCAAGAACTTCCTGTGGTATCTCCTATTCTTTTTCAATTTGAGTCCTTTCTTGATTTATCATTTCCATGACTGTCTTGACAGATTCTGCTTCAGCCATATCAGGGTCATTGACTTCATTTTTCTCCAGTATCTCATCACCAGATACTATCTTTGGAGTAGCTTTTGGGTGGAGATCTTCTTCTGACAGAGCAACACCTTTTCGCTTCTGCTTTCTTCTTTCTATTTGCTTTAGGGTTTCTTCTTCAGCTTCTGACTCCCCCTCTTCCACTGCATTTCCCACTTCCATCTCTTCCTCATACTCTTCATTAATCATTTTCAGAGCATTAGAGGTTCCTTCTTCAGAAATTTCATCACTGGCCTCATCATAATTTTCATTGATTAGCTTTAGAGCATCTGCTTCTTGTTCATTCTCCCCCTGTTTTGGTGCATCTGAGGTCTTCTCAACCTCAGCCTGCTCCAGCGCTTGAATTCTTTGAAGGGCATGTTGCAGAGCTTGCTCTAGGGCCTTGTTCTTTCTCTCCAAAAATGCATTTTTATCTTTAAGCATGATATTCTAAAACTCTAATTCTACATTTTCAGATATGAGAGCATAGATATTTGGACTTGAGGGTAGTGTCTCTTGTGTAGGCTTGAAAGCAGGTTCAGAAAAAGGTTCACTAGAAGAGGTTTAAGATGATGGTACTCTGTAAGGTTCAATTGTATCTTGAATATCTTGGGAGGTGTGAATGGGTTCAGGTTGATTAGGTTCCTGTAGAGGTGAAACTGGTGGTGTAAGTACATATGTTTCTTGTATAGGTTCTTGTGGTGGTGAAAGTGGTGGTGTTGGAATGGATGTGTCTTGAATTGGTTCAGGGCTGGATACAATAGGTTCAGTTGTGGCAGGGGACAAGTGAACAGTATCATGGGATGGTTCAGATCCAAGTGAGGATGCATCATCTTCGACTTCAACAAGATCTGTGGAATCTGGTGGTGTGATCTTTAGGATAGTCTCAGTCACATTTGAGACCACATTAGCAACAAATACATCATCATCTGGTTGCTCAGTTGCCACTCCACTAGAACCTACAGCTTGTTCTTCAACCTCTGCAGCAGGTTCACTATCAACCTCAAGATTTTCCATATGAATATCTGGTTCTGGATCCACAAACCCAACCACTTCATTTCCAACCAGGTCAACAACTGGTTCATTTACTTCAACATCATGACCCATTTCTTCATCATTGTGAGCTTCACGGTCAATGTATTCCTCAACAGGCTCATCTATCACTTGTTCTGCTTGTGGTTCAACAATTTCAAGTTCATTATCAGCACCATCATCACCATCATTCTGATCATCATCATCATCATCATCATCATCATCTTCATCACTCTCATCCTCTTCCTCTTCATCTTCACTCTGTTGAGGTGAAGGAGGAACTTCCATTACTACAATGTTTGCATTAAGTAACCAAGGAAGGATATCCAATTCAGCATTTTCATTAAATTGACTTCATGCACCCTTTATTCTCTTGTAAATATTAGGATCTGGCAGTCTTAAAATTTCTCCTGCCAAGTTCAGACCTCGTAGAGATCTGTTGATCAGAATCTGTAAGAACCTTGGATACATCAGGAATCTCTAATTTTCTTCCTTCTCAGCTATTAGAGCATAATGTCTATTGCTAGGGTCTTAGATGTATTAGATATGATTGTATAGGGCTAAAATGTCAAATGTATAGTTTATGTTTTATAGTCAACGCATAAGACTCAAGTCAACACATATCTTATGCAGCGTATATGATATACGCCGTATATCATATACGGACTTGATGAGCTTATGGATGTTTCCTATAAATAGGGGACTTATGGTTGATACTTCGACTTTTGGTCATTGTCAGAGTGAGAGACTAGAGAGAGAAAGTGTGCAAAGTGTTATATCTTGTAATCTTTCATGATATATATGAGAATGAGCTTAATGTTTACTTGTGTGTGTTCAATCTCAATGAATTCTGCACTTTGAGATTCAAGCTGAAACATTCAGAGATCCTAATTGTAATCTACTCAAGATCATAGGCCATTTCAAGTGGTATCAGGGCTTTATGGCTCGTTACTAGCTTGAACACTTTGAGTTTTCAAGGTTTTTCTATCTACATTCAAATTCCACCGTCAAAAGTTCTCCAAACTTTCACACATTGTTCTTTACACATCCCTAACAAACCCTCCAAAGTTTCATTCAATTCCTACATCATTTGCACATTCAAAATCCAACTTTACCAACAACATGAATTTCACCGTATATGTGTTACCTCCGTATATGTTGATCAAGGATAACTTATACGGCGCATAACATATACGCCGCATATGTTATACTGTGATTAAGATATACGTTGTTTTGGACCTATACGTTGACCATTCTTGTTATTCATACATATCCGTTGACCTGCGAACCTCATACTTATACGTTGACCATCCTTGACCAGAAACATATACGTTGACCAAAAGGGATACACGTTCACTTTGATCAAAATGGAAAACCTAAGTGCGTTTGTGTCATAGCCGTCTGTCTTACTTCAGAACATTAATTTGGAAAATGAGATGGGTACAACCAATAAGCCTCCTAAGCTTCATAGGATGGAAGATTATCCTTCATGGGCCGAAAAATTTGAAACTTACGTTCAAGCATTGAACTACGAAACGTGGACTGCCGTTGAAGAAGAATACATCATCCCTAAGAATGAGAATGGGGAAAACTACAGACTGTCACAAATTGCTGAGGCCGGTAGATCATTGTTTCTCAAAGAAAAGAAAATGCTTAATCGTTTTCAACAAGCCATCAAAGCCGAGATCTTTCAATTACTACAACACAATGGCTCTTGTTATTCCATTTGGCATGCATTATTGAACAAGGATCGAGGAAACCCTGACATGCGTAAGAGTAAAATAGCATTGCTTAAGAAAGAATTCGATATTTTTACTCAAGTTAAGGGTGAATCTTTTGCTCAGTTGGTTGAAAGATACTGCTATCTTGTGAATGAAATGAAAAGGCTAAAGATTGATAAGCCTGAGTATGAATACATTGATAAACTTGCTGATGCTTTGCCTGAAGAGTGGGGTACTTTCAGTCTTTCATAATGATCCAACAACCTAACTCCATTTTTTATGCTCGTTTGAACCTTGCAAGTTTTATCGAGAAGCTTGAAGCTCATGATCTGGAGCATAGAAAGAAACAAAAGATGAAATCTACAGCCGTATCACAAGATGTGGGTTTGTGTTACAAGGGTTCTAATTCAAGTATTACTCCAAATCCCAAGGTTCCCACTGCATTTTGTGCTGAGTCAATCAGTCAAGCTTGTGTTACAAAAGTCACTCCTCAGTACAGTAGTAGTGATTCAGGAATAACCCCGAATGCTCAAGCTTCTAGTTCAAAGGAATCTGATGTTATCCAATGCAACATAGCTGTGAATTTGAAGAATATAGGAAACATGACCATTGACACAATCAAGAAACACATGGCTTTTCTAGGATCTGTTCTAGTTTGCTGGCGGGTCGCATTGGAAATTATAATATGACTAAAGAAGATTATGATCAGATTGATCCAGAGGAAATGGAGATGATTGACATAAGATGGTGCATGGCTAGTGTGATAAGAAGAGCACAAAGATTCAAAGAAATAACTGGTCAGAATCTGTTGGATGGTACAACTTCTAAGTTAGGCTTTGACAAGTCTAAAGTTAGATGTTTTCGTTGCAAAGAGAAAGGACATTTCAAGAGGGAATCTACTAGCAAAAGTGTGAATGACAATGCTGCTAATCCTTTTGGACGAGATTACTATAAACAAGCTATATATCATCGTCTAGAGGGAGAATCATCGAAGGGGAAGAAAACTTCTGAAGCATCAACCTCGCAGCAAAAGGCAGCGACAACCCAATTTGATGAAGGTTTCAATTGGAATTCAGTATTCCAAGCTAATATGGCTCAAGTGGTTGATGAAGACAAACATGAGGTTAATGATGAGAATGTGGGTAAGATGGTTCATGGGATTAAAGATAAGGATGGTAATGAGATTGAGTCTAAGATTCAACAGTATGAGGAAAAGGTGAAAAGTGAGATTGAGATTGAGGTTGTCAAGGATGAGGACTTGAACAAGAATGTGAATGAATATAACAACAATGAAGTTGATCTTGATACTTCCGATGACGAACTTCCTCGAACATATGATAAAATTCATGAGGTTCCTTCTGACTATCTTATTTCATTGTTTCCACCTGATATTATCGAAATTTTTGCAGGTTGGTTTTATGCAGAAGATATTCCACAAGGAAAAATTGACTTTGGAGTGGAAGAGGATGATGAAATTCCAAAAGTCAATAAATCTGAAAATGTGGAGGAATCAATTAATGTTGATGGAAAGATCGTTGAAGAAAAATTTGTTGAAAGAGTGGTAGTAGACATCACTGATGATGATTCAGAAACTTCAAGTGAGGAACTAGTGGATCAATTTGAAATGTTTTAAGCGATCCGCAAAAATATTTTCGATTTTTATAAATGTATAGTATGTTTTTATAAATTTATACAAAAATGGCCGAAAAAGAGGGGCCTAAATGGAACCCTCTAGTTTGCAGCCGCCAATGTAGAAAATTGCATATCTTGATAGATATTGCAAACTAAGTATAATAAACACTTCATTTCACCAAATATTCATCCATTTTCACCTGCTTGATCTGCTCCCAACGAATTCCCAGCAAAAACACAAGGTAAAGATCAATTTTTGATCAATTTAAGCTTTGTTTAAACATGGTATATTCATAAAAATGGAACTTTGATTAACAAAAATCAATTATAACCATGCAAAAATCATAAAAATGATCTAAAAATATGTTTTGATCCTACACATGGTTAAGAATCTGATTTGATAAGTTTTTTACTGTCCAAAAGTTCGGTTTTATATACTAGCCTAGACCCTAAGTTAAGAGGCTGCTATGTTGATGAAACTTGTTTGGTTTGTGATATAGGACATGTATCTAACTTTCATAGAAGCACAAGAACCCGAAAACTTGATTAGAAGAGCGAAAACGAACCACAACCGCTAAGGTAATACCGAAACACTCGATTACGGGTTGTTTAGGATTCGATTGTGATGTGCATATTGTTAGGTCATTAAAATTTGCAGGGACATCAGGGACCATATCATTGAGTCTCTGTTCAAATTTGGTAATTTTTTGAGCATCCGAGAATATTTGGTGAATTTATTACCGAATTGGGACGTTTAATTGGGAAAAATAGTTAAAATGCTTGAAAAATTATGAAACTTTTTTGGGGAACTCAAATTTGGTATATTTTGATCACATATGAAATTTGGAACCATTTGGAAAAGTCTAAGTGTGTTTTGTGTATATGCGTTCTTATGAGTTTTTATAGCCGAATTTTGGTCCGAAAAGAATATTGAACAAGGTTGTTACATTTTGGAATTGATACATATGGTTTTAGGATATAATCTGAACCTCCAAGAATTTTTGTGGAATTTTTGGAAATCGTTTGGGATAAACGGATGATTTTCTAGCAAAATATAGCAGATAAAATGAATTTTTATAAATTAATAAACCAGTAAATAGTTCCAAAAATATTTTTATAAAAAATTACATATTTTATTTGATAAGTGGCTAAATTTTCATAATTTAATAATTAACGGTTAATTAATTATGCTAATTTGAAAATTAAACAAATTCAATTCTGATAAAAATCTACACGTTCGTGATTAACGAACCTGCGGGAATATCAGAACACCTAAAGTGATCGAAAATCAAATTTTTGGATTAATTATGTAAAAACGAACCTTTTAATGAGAAACGTGGAAAATCTGGATAGATTGTGCGCGTTTCTCCTCAAATCAAACTGAATAAACGGAAACGGGCCCCGTAGCGAATCCGGAACCCCAATGTGCGATCTTTCTTTATAACTTAATCATTTTACTGACCAACACATTTACCCAATCTTACTTGCCCAAAAATGTTTTCTGAACGCATAAACGAACAACTTGGCCCAGCTGGAAAAACGGGGAAACTGAGTCAAGTTCGGTTTTGAGTATTAGACATTGAACAACATCACAATCTAACCCTACTGACACTTTCTGGGCGTTCCCGGTATACCCAGATTAGTTATACAGCCCAGTCTAATATAATGATTATAATAATATTAAAATATTAATATTATTATAATATTGATTATAGGGGTTAGTGATACATGTCAAACGAACTACAAGCTGACGCTGTACCAAATCCCTATTAAACCGTGAGTTTCATGACCCTATTTTTAAAATGTTTTTACAAACTTTTGGGGTGAAAAACATGTTGATACATATTTGTATACTCTGAATTGTTTGATGATGGGAATTATCTAAGTGTTAAACACGAAAGTCCCCACGAACACAGTGGTGGCTTGTGAATAGTACTATTGGTTTGACAAACCCAAACGTAATCGGCCTGGTTGCCGTGTCACATAGCTCCATTTGCACATGACCGTACTTATACAAACAGGCTATGTAGTGTTAGACATAGCTACCGGGGCATGTTGTGGGCGGAAGGGGAGCCACAGCGGTTGATTGGGCGTGTAAAATGGATGCACGCAGCACAGACAGTCAAGGCTTCACTGTAGCTTTGCATAATTACATCATAAACATATAAACAAACGTACTTATGAACGCACATACATACATACTTGCGTATTTACAACTATGATTGTTGTATGCACAACTGATTTCTAGAAACTCGTGAAACTCACCAACTACTTGTAGTTGACCCATTTTAACATGTTTTTCAGGTACTGGATTGGATTAGAAAGTCAATGTGCTACGTGTTTGACTTGCGATCAATGTTGGGTTAATTGATGCAAGTGTGCTAATAGGAAGGAAAACCGCTTAACGGGCTGGAATTAGTTTGTATCACCTAGTTGTAAATGAAGTTAGATCAATGTAAAATATTGTAAAGTAGTTTGTATTGTTCCTTATAAACAATGCGGTTGATATCAGAGGTGTCTGTTACATTTTCGTTTTACGCTTCCGCAAATCGCTTAACGGGGTGTGACAGAAGTTGGTATTTGAGCCATTGGTTATAAAGAATTAGGTTTTCCCTTAGGATACCTAAAATATAACCGTAGGCTCGATTAACACTGGGAAAATAAATAATAATTTAATATTATATACTTATGGATGCAAGGATGAACTTGTAGGGAAAGTGAGTTTTTGTGGTCCGGAACATAATAACAGACTTGCTTGTACGAGGGAATTCGGGGAGAAGTAGCGGAACGTACGGGTAGGTAAAAATGGCAGCATATGTGTATAAAAGGTAATGCTGAGTATGTATACATATATAACACGCATACGTGCTTATCTGAAACAATGTGTACGAATACGTGTGCGTACTATACTGTCGATAATACTAAGCCTCCGTGTAACGAATATTATATTCGATTATAATCAATAATAACTTAAAATTATATTTTATTAAAAATAATATTATATTTTATCATAATTAATATTGTACCTGACCATAACAAAAAAAATATATATTTTATTTGGCCTTAAGTAATAATATTCTCTACTCTGATTCCTACTATTGAAAAATATTATTTTTCTGACAAATTGTTGAACTGAAAGCTGTCGAGATCGGTAGCCTCATATCGGATGAAGAACTGATGTTGCCTGTAAACGGGAATGCAAGGACGTTCAAGCGAGTCCAAACTAAACCTTGTTGTATGATTGAATCACAGACCAAGCATAAATTCCAGGCCTAGAAAGGAACTATGGAAGGTATGATATACATACGTCAATCTCAAGGGAACATGACACTTCTCAATTCAGGCCTAATCTTTATCTCATATACTAGTTTCTAACAGTAAACTAAACTGTTTTCTAGTCATCTTTTCACTTCCATTGTTCAAAATAAACACCACTCCTAAGAAAATACCTAGTAAAGAGTACGTTTTATCAAATTACAAATATAATAACTATCTTATTGAATTTTCAATAATATAACAAACCATGACCACCTATATATATCATACACCAGTTATGAAAATAATAATTCCTCAATACCTCATCAGTACCACCAACCTTGATGAACCTTCTTAACTAATAAATTTATCAAATTATCTGGGTATGAGTATCTCCAACCACTCATATATTGTTGCCACTCCTATCAGTTTATCATAAAAGAAAACCCTCACGCTCGTAGACCAATGATGTGTCTTGGATTATAGAGATCATGCTTACTCCTAATTAATAAATTATCACTTTTAGTAAACCAAGTACGCTTGCGTATACCAAACGACCTAATGAAAGAATATTCTGTAGTTTTATTTAATTACATCCAAAGGTTAAAGGAAGTATACAAATGCCCCCGACTACAACAAACTGTTTAAACTCATAACGAACAATGTCTATTTACGGGAGAGGTAGGATAAAACAGTTAACCAATAGTGGGATTACATCTGAATAATTGTTGTATAAGTTGTGAACTATTCGTGATTATTATACTATGTGCCTGGGTAGACGAGGATAGTATGACACTGTTGTGTATAGTTTCGATACTTCCTGCAAGCATTTGGTAGTGTGCTATGCTGATGTGGGGGGTGATTTGGATCCATTAGTACAAACATTGACCCTTACTGGGTTAAAATTACTTGTCACAGGATGACAATTTTTGATACCTGCATGCAAACAATGGCCTTACAGGCTAAATCTATGTACTATCTTAGGTATATGGATATGTGATTCGATGTGTGTAATACATATCTGATATTTGAATTACCTGAATGTTAGCTAATATGATTCTCTACGCAATGAGTTATAGGGAAGATTACTGTTGTGTGAAGTTTAGTTGTTTATCATTATAGAATGGCCCCGAAGAAAACAAACACGTGATTTGAGGCAGTTGTGGCCGAAATGATTGTTCGGCAACTGGATTTGGTAACTCTGACAATCGCAGCGCGATTCGCTGCCGGCATTAATACGACAATAAATACAAATTAAATGCCAAACACTAATACGGCCACGAATATTGTTTCGCCGCCCAATACTAATACGGTTACAAATGTTATTTTCATGATAAATACGAACATTTTCACGAATAATACTTCCCCATCGAGCACTAATGCTACTACCGATAATGATAATTTCCCCCACTAAATGCCATTTACAACTCTTTTACAGAACATGAATACTAGTCGTAATAACCGTAATCCTTCACAACGGGAATACTCGATTAAACGTTTTAAATTGTGCAAACATGTAAATTTTAATGATACTAAAGAATCAAATGAGTTGGTAAAATGAATCGAAATGATAAAGTCTATTATCCATACAACTGGTTTCCCATCAAATTGTATCGTTAATTATGTTACTATTACACTACTTGGCCACGGCCTTATGTGGTAGAAAACGATTGTACGAATTCGGGAACAAAAAGGCAATTATCCACATGACTTGGGCAAAACTTAAAACCTCTATATTGAAACATTCTCGCCCAAGGAATAAAATCTACAAATAAAAACGCGAACCCGAGAAATCCAAAACGAAAGGGATGGGTCAACTGGAATACACAAACCGTTTTAACAATTTGATTCGACTAATGCTATGGTTATTCCAGAAGTAGAGATCTTAGTTAATCCAGTTAGTCACTAAACTTTTGAGAACATCGTGACGCTAGCCGGGGTGGTAGCTTTGAAATCGATCAGGAAAGATGTGTTGAGAGTACCGGAGAATCATCTAGTACAAAACAAACTAATCACGAAACATGGGTACAAGAGCTACAACAATCTAAACGTGCGCACCCTGCAACTCAAAATAATACGACAATCAATTTTAGATCAGAATTAAACATATACAATGAACCTTTGCCAAATGGTATGTTATAAAAAAAGGGCATGTCATAAAAGCGGGAAAACTGGATACTATGCCTGTAGCCATGAAACCATTATGAACACTGTAAACCGACCATTTGAAACTCATCACTTACAAATATCCCAATCATAACCAATTCGCTCACAAACCTATGACAAACCCTTCTCCTTGCTATAAGTGTGGAAGTACGAAATGCTCCAAAAAGAAATGTCCCAAATTAAACCAAGAACGAACATCGACGTCTAACTTGGCTAGAGGCAGCGATTAGTGATCAAAACCGATAAAGATACGATAAGACTTAAATATGAGGAAGAGACATCTGTAATTCTTGATTAATATGCTTCAAATTCATTTGATATAAGTACCGATAGAGGTCTTATTTCCACTAATTTCTTACCCCGAGAAATGTATCGGTTAATGAATTAGTAGATCCCTATTCTATAGAATTCGCTAACATAAAACCTATAACTATTAACCAAATACTCAAAAGCTTTTCTATTATCCTAACCAGCCAACTAATTTTATTGACCTACTCCTAGTCTAGTTAGGAAGCATCGATGTAACTGTCAGTATGGACTAGTTAGTTAAATACAAGGCAGAAATCATTTGTGATGACTAAATAGTTAAAATTCCCCTCCTGGATAATGAATCAATTATTGTACAAGGAGAGGAGGTTGGTGCAATATCACCTCTTGTGTCTCATTTTAAAGTATTGCGCTTTCGCCAAGGGTGTATGGCATTTCTGGGAAATGTAACCATAAAAACATTCACGAAACATATAGGAGATATCCCCTTAGTACTCCAATACTTTAATGTCTTCCTAATGAACTACCCGGAATACCACTATCCGAAAAGTTGAATTATAAACTGACCTAATCCTAGGAGCAACTCCTATTACCCATGACACTTTATCGTCTGACACTCTCCGAAATGTAGGAATTATTTAGCCAGCTACAAGAATTATTAGATGAAGATTTCATAGGACCTAGCTATCCTAATTGGGAAGCACCGGTGTTGTTTGTAAAGAAAAAGGATGGAAGCCTTAGGATGTGCGTTAATTACCAGGAAATACACAAAATTGCCCAAAAAAAAAAAACAATATCCCCTCCCACGAATAGACGAATTGTTCAATCAATTCCAAGGAACGAATTACTTCTCAAAAATCAACCTCCAATCCGGCTATCTAGAGGAAGTTGTTTCTAAAACGGTGTTTTGAGCACGGTATGGTCGTTATGAACCCTTAGTTATGCCCTTCGGACTAACTAACACACCCACAGTTTTCATGGATTACCCGAACCGAGTTGTAAACTGTACCATGACAAATTCATTATAACGTTAATAATAATCTCTTGATATGTTCGAAAACTAAAAAGGAACCTGAACAACAATTATGGTCAATCTTGGAGGCGTTGAGGCAGGAGGAATTATCCAAGTTTGAATTTTAGCTACAAGGAATATGATTATTTCGAACACGTTATTAGTTGACACGGAATTTACATACACCCGAGCAAAACTGATAAACGCCATAGTCAACAAAAGAAATTCGCCAAATTTTGGAACTAGTTGAGTATTATCGGCGCTTCATTGTACACTTTCCAGTTTAACCCTAACCTTTAACCCTTTCAACCAAAGAAAACTGAATTTATGATGGGGAAAGAGAACAAGAAATGACTTTTAATCGTTAAAATAGAAACTTTGTCAAACCCCATGCTAAATCTCCCAGAAGAGACTGATGATCTTGTAATCTATGTGATATATCCGAGAAGAATTAGAATGTGTACTAATGCAGAGAAACAAGGTTATAACATACACTTCCTAACAATCAAAAACACACGAGAAAATAACACTTTCCTTGATTCGGAGTATGGAACAATTGTAAAACAAAAAGAAAATGCCTTACGATGAAGGAATAAATTTAAACATTGGAAAGTACGGGTATTAAAACGATTGGTTAGGCAAACATAATCGGGCCTATTCATATCGTCCAAAATAAAACTCTAAGAGTATAATATTTAGAAAACTAAATCCTGTACGGGGATGAGAAGAACTTTAAAAAGTAAAACAGAAGAAATTTTATATCTCGAACAAACCGAGTTTAGATTCTAAATCTTGGTAACTTACGAGGCTTGGTCATGGACGTAGTACACGAGTCTAGATATTCCAACTATTCAGGAACCGGTAAGATATACAAGGAATCAAGGAATGTTAATGGTGACCGGTATAAAGAAATTTGTAACTACACATATCGATAAATACCTGAATTGTGTGAGAACTAAAATAAAGTATCTAAAACCCTCAATAGTATTATAACAACCGGAAACTCCCAATAGAAGTGGGAATAGATTATAATAAGCCTCATAACACACTTGTTCATTCCGAGAACATAGCATAGTTCGGGTATTAAATTGGCCGGCTAAATGAAATTGCATACTCTCTCCCGATCCATAACAACTACACAACTGAAAGACATGCCTACAATCATGTTAACAAATCATACCTCGACATGGTATGCCTATATCAATTACTTCTGATTGAGATAGTCATTTCGCCTCTTATGTTTTGACAAACTTAAGAAACTAAATTGGTTTAACCATGACCTGTCGTTCCCAAACAAACGATCAATTTGGACAAACTATGCAGACACTGAAAGAATTACCGAACCTTAGAGAAATTTAGGACCAACGTTTTCACTGGTCTAATCCTCGAATACTAATAGTTATCATAATATTATACGAGCAACACTGTAACCGGTACAATACGAACGAGAACATGAATTGATACTTTATTAGTTTGAAAATTGGCAACATTTAAATTGCAAAATCTGATTTGATTCCGGAAACCACCGATTAGGCTCGTAAGATTCAAAAACAAACTGAAAGTCGTATAAGACTAATAAAAGAACTATACCGATGTACGTAATGAATTGTTGACCTTTGAAAAGTGTTATTTGAGTTGAGGAAACTGATACGTTTACATCAACATACATAGAACTATACAAGGTTGTCTCAAAAATTAAACCCGCAACATAATGAATAAACTATCTCAAGTATCGAGTCCACTCTCGATTTTAATTCTAAGGACAAATTTCTTATATGCCAAAGCAACCAAGTGCCATATTGACGAGGCGAAGATAGTACCACTTGGAAACTCACACATAACTAAATTTTGTAAAGAACCCGTAAAAATAACAGGCGGGAAAGTGAAACAGTTACGACTCAACAGAATTTCAATGGTTAAAGTTCGGTAAAATGCCTTAACGGGAAATTATATATATTTGAAAACGAAAACAAATACTCCTGGTAGTCCCTAAGGAGCGTAAAGTTGGTATAATCGAATTTCGGGGAAGAAATATTCTAACGGGGGGAGAATGTGACATTTGAGACAAAACCAGGTACACCTTAGTACGTATTTACCGATTAAGCAATTAAACGCTTATTACGTATCGAACGAACGATTAACCGAACGGGTCCGATAATGACCCGGATATCTTGGGGAGCCATCTATAAGTGATATATGGTTAATATAAGCTAACATATTAGTATTATGGACTTAGTTCAATAGCAAACAAGTTAAACGAAAACATGCTCGTTTAACTACCCGCTATAGATTTAAACGCGAAAGATAGTTACAAACCAATCATTGTATCATCCGTTAAGCTGAAAAAGATTTACCAAACACTTATTTGAAATGTTTAAGCGATCCGTGAAAATATTTTTGATTTTTATAAATGTATAGCATGTTTTGATAAATTTATACAAAAATGGCCGAAAAAGAGGGGCCTAAATGGAACCCTCTAGTTTGCGGCCGCCAATGTAGAAAATTGCATATCTTGATAGATATTGCAAACTAAGTATAATAAACATCTCATTTCACCAAATATTCGTCCATTTGCATGTAACACCCCGTGACCGCAGCGGAAACGTAAACGGGATGCAACAGACACCTCTGATATCAACCACATTGTTTATAAAGAAAACCGAATGCATTAATATACTTCAAAATTACATTATCTCATCTTTCTTTACCGTCTAGGTGATACACACATCATACAATACGGTTCATAATTCTATCTGTTATAATGTATCCTAACGTCCAGCACGCAAACCTTACACACATCAAGCACTTAGCACGTAATCAATCACTTTATCTTAGTTGTACCTGAAAAGCATGTGAGAAAACGGGTCAACTACGAATAGTTGGTGAGTTTCACAATTTTAGTGAGCCATGATAAATCTTTATAATAATCATAAATAAGTGATGTAATTATGCTGAGTTCACAAGTGAAAACTCTGTTAATCCCGAAAACATATCAAATAACCCCTGGGGACACTGTTAACCCAGACCACTTCCAATAACCTCTGGGAAATCTATTACCCCAGAATCACATTTAATAACCTCTGGGGACACTGTTAACCCAGAATACTTCCAATAACCTCTGGGAACTCTGTTACCCCAGAATCACATTTAATAACCTCTGGGGACACTGTTAACCCAGAATACTTCCAATAACCTCTGGGAACTCTGTTACCCCAGAATCACATTTAATAACCTCTGGGGACACTGTTAACCCAGAATACTTCCAATAACCTCTGGGAACTCTGTTACCCCAGAAACACTGTTTCGGGCCTTACACTGTTAGCAACTCAGACAATTACCATCTTAATTCATTACCGTACGATTCCCGTACAATAAACATTATATAAATACGTTCATTTCCATGCGATCAGCATGTACTTAAACACTTTGATAAAAACATGCTTTCCGCCCCGGGAAAATATTTAAAACAGTTCAGAAAAAGGGGCTCGTGAAAACTCACCTTAGCACATGCAAGTAGGTAACAACAATCAATATCAGTTAACTCGTCCAATCTGTAATATGATCCCTACGATCATTATTATACAATTATTGTTTATATAATCTTTAACCTTATCAATCGGTACACCTGGGGACACTGTCAACCCAGCACTGTACCCGTTCTGGGGGCAAGGTTAACCCAGAAACACTTCTCCGGACTCAGATTGTGATGTCGTTTAGAGTTCCAAGGTCACAATTTCTATTAGTCGTTTTCTCGTTTTGCGTGCCTAGCACGAATATCCGTTTTATGTTTCAAAAATGAGTTTGGTCACACACGACCCGAAAATAGTGGTTGTCTGATAATTTGGTTTAAAATGTGTAATTATAGCTCGGTTTAGACGTCCCGATTGGCCGCGGGACTCGTTTCCGTCTTTAGCGTACCGGAAACCGTTAAAATCGGTTAAAAATACCCAAATCATCCGACTTATTTTCGGATGATTCATTTTTACTTGTTTAACTCAATTATATGAAATTAGTCCATTTTTAAGGTTTTTATACACCAGTCAGCTCGCTTATGCGAACTTTTCCGGTTTACGCGTTTTAACTTTAAAAGTTTGATAATTAGCACAAATAATTATCCGTTTACTCTCGGATCTTGAAATTTTGCACAAATCACTTTTTAATAGTGGGGAATTTTA
This sequence comes from Bidens hawaiensis, assembly GCF_021521415.1. NCBI lineage: Eukaryota > Viridiplantae > Streptophyta > Magnoliopsida > Asterales > Asteraceae > Bidens > Bidens hawaiensis. Next base: position 135,340 of record NW_027496106.1, read on the forward strand.
TAAAAATATTTCCAGAATTAATTCTTATATTTAAAATTTACTTATCTATTTTTAAACACCATTTAAACACTAAATATGTCGTAAATACCAAACGATCTTAGAAAAATCCCAAATTTCTCCTGGATGTCCCCCGCCATCCACATAGTCCCCTGTAATTTTTCCAAAACCAAAATCTTCTTTTAAATGCCATTTTTACTAAAACCGAGCTAGAAATCCCTAGAACTCGTTTAACCGAAAAGCCTACTTAGACTTCTCCAATGGACCTAAAATTTTGTGTGTGACTTATACATGATATAAAAAGCTTATCGTAAATTTTCCAGAATTTTTTATGATGTTTAGCTATTTTTCACCATTTTTGGCCAAAACCGAGCATTAAATTCACCAAATATTCATCCTTTATCCAAAAATTACCAAAAATTTAAAGAACTCTTATTTTCATGTGTAGAACATCCCTGTAAAATTTCATGACTCAACTCTAAACCATCAACAATCTGTCCCAAAAACTCATAACCGAACATAACCGAATATACCTTTCGTTTTCCGCCACTACAAGCTACAAACTCATCTTTCCGCCTTGTCTACCACTAAATACAGAATCTACAAACAACATACCACAATACCAAGCAAGTTACACTCACGATCAAGCCATTTCTTTCATGGTTACGGTTATGATACTAAAAACAAAGATTTAACCGTAAAAATTCGTTTTTGACTCGTTTAACTCATTTCTTGGACCAAGATCCCTTGTATAACTTGTATACATCACTTGATCATGCAAGAATCGGTTTCATCTCGGGTTTCCATCCATTTTTCATTTGAAACCTCATTTTCTTGAAAGAAAACTCAAGAAAGAACTATGAAAATGATTATATCTCGATCTTTACCTTGGTTTCTTGATTAAAGACTTGGGTTTTTGTATGAAGGTTTGAAAGGTTGAGAGAATTTGGACTTGGTTGAATGAGAAAAAAGAAAATGAATTGTGTTTTGGTGGTATGTGGTCCGATCGGACATGGATGGAGGGTGGGGTGGGACCCACATGTTCATTCATGGCCACACATTCGGATTACGTAATCTGGATAATGTTTTGGATAATCTGGTTCAGTTCGTTTTTCAGTTAAACGTCTAATTCGGCTTAAAACGGTCGTTTTTCGGCTTTAAAAAAGAAATTTATATAAAACCGATTTAAAAACTTTAAAAACTTAAATCATGGCATTTATTAACTCGAAACGTCATATTATTAGTTATTACGCATCTTTTTCGGCTTGATCGATCGTCTCCTGCTCGGTTTGGTATTAAAGGTTTCATTTATCGTACCGACGTACTATTAAAACGAAATCCTTTTTCTGTGCTTTAATCCACTTATCCCGAAGCTTTATTACTTCGTAACATCACTAAATATCATATATCTCGTCTATAATTGAACCCTCGATTCAATCGGGTTTCAATAACTATCGATCGTTTGATCGCATATTCAATACGGTGAGTTATATATTCACATACAATCAATACAACGAACCATGTATTCTCGTATAATTACCATGGTAACTCATGTACCCGACATTACATATGACGTAACTAACGTCTACCGGTTAGGGTATACCTGGTTTCGTCGGAATCGTTACATTGCACCTGCTTGATCTGCTCCTAACGAATTCCTAGCAAAAACACAAGGTAAAGATCAATTTTTGATCAATTTAAGCTTTGTTTAAACATGGTATATTCATAAAAATGGAACTTTGATTAACAAAAATCAATTATAACCATGCAAAAATCATAAAAATGATCTAAAAACATGTTTTGATCCTACACATGTTTAAGAATCTGATTTGATAAGTTTTTTGGGCCATAAACACGGATTAGAGGGTTTAAACGGCGTTTTTACGGTCCAAAAGTTCAGTTTTATATATACTAGCCGAAACACTAAGTTAAGAGGCTGCTATGTTGATGAAACTTGTTTGGTTTGTGATATAGGACCTATATCTAACTTTCATAGAAGCACAAGAACCCGAAAACTTGATTAGAAGGGCGAAAATGAACCAAAACCGCTATGGTAATACTGAAACACTCGATTACGGGCTGTTTTGGATTCGATTGTGATGTGCATATTGTTAGGTCATGAAAATTTGTAGGGACATTAGGGACCATATCATTGAGTCTCTGTTCTAATTTGGTAATTTTCGACCATCCGAGAATATTTAGTGAATTTATTACCGAATTTGGACGTTTATTAGGGAAAAATAGTTAAAATTCTTGAAAAATTATGAAACTTTTTGGGGAACTCAGATTTGGTATATTTTGATCACATATGAAATTTGCTACCATTTGGAATAATCTAAGTGTTTTTGTGTATATGCGTTCGTATGAGTTTTTATAGCCGAATTTGGCCCGAAAAGAATATTGAACAAGGTTGTTATATTCTAGAATTGATACATATGGTTTTGGGATATAATTTGAACCTCCAGGAATTTTTGTGGATTTTTTGAAATCGTTTGGGATAAACGGACGATTTTCAGGCTAAATATAGCAGGTAAAATGAATTTTTATAAATTAATAAACCAGTAAATAATTCGAACAATATTTTTATAAAAATCTACATATATTATTTGATAAGTGGCTAAATTTTCATAATTTAATGATTAACGGTTAAGTAAATGTACTAATTTGAAAATTAAACAAATTCAATTCTGATAAAAATCTGCACATTCGTGATTAACGAACCTGCGGGAATATCAGAACACCTAGGGTGATCGAAAATCATATTTTTGGATTAATTATGTAAAAATGAACCTTTTTATGAGAAACGTGGACAATCTGGATAGATTGTGCGCGTTTCTCCTCAAATCAAACTAAATAAACGGAAACGGGCCCCGTAGCGAATCCGGAACCCCAATGTGCGATCTTTCTTTATAACCTAATTATTTTACCGACCAACACATTTACCCAAGTTTACTTATCCATAACTGTTTTCTGAACGCATAAACGAACAACTTGGCCCAGCTGGAAAAACGGGGAAACTGAGCCAAGCTCGGATTTGAGTATTAGACATTGAACAACATCACAATCTAACTCTATTGACACTTTCTGGGCATTCCAGGTATACCCATATTAGTTATACAGCCCAGTCTAGTATAATGATGATGTGTTGTAAAATACACGTATTTTCCGCACCTTTTTATCTACGTATTGTATTACATTTTATGTATTTTAACTTGTTTTAGATAGGTTTTACATAGTTTTTATTATCTTGTAGGCTAAGGGTTAAAAGGAAGAAAAACCGAGCTTTTGGAGCAGTTTACGAGCATTTTACGCATACGTTTTCAAGTAAAACTCATGGCCCGGTCCGTTACATCATGGAAAAGCCCAAGCTTACTATTATATTATATTATAAAAAAGAAAAAAAAAACCCTAACCTTGGAGCATACCTGCCGATCGACAGTTTTACATAGCAGCCAAAAAAAGAAAAGAAAAGCTAGGAAAAAGAGGTGTTGGCGGCTAGGGAAGGAAGAAGACACAATAACCAAGCCTCGGGATCATTCACCATCAATTTTACAGCCAAGGAGCAGCCCGGAATCACTCCATATCCTTCTATCTTTTACATTGTTCATCATATTATTTTACTTGTTCAATTGACTACATAGTTTTGCAATTGTGTTAGAGATTGACTTGTTTATGCTTATTGTTGATCGTTGGATGATTGTTAAGATAATTGGTATGAGTTTTATGATGATTTTATTGAGTGTTTGCTGCTATCCAATTATGATTCTCGGCTAATCTTGTTAGTTCTACCTAGGGATGATGTTAATTGTTAGGTTTTGATAGGTTTTATGGATTGTGATTAATAGACCTTAATTGTTATTGTAAAGTTTGATTTAGACATGAAATAGGTTGTGTTTAAGGGCTGGAAATATTGGTTAATTCATTGCATAAACCCCGTGTGTCGGTTGATTAGTTTTGTATTGATTGATCGGTGCATTGTTTGATTCTAGACTTTGTGTTTAGGGTTTGTTTGCGGTAGGTACCACCGTAGGGTTTTGTTGCGTGATTATTTGGATTAAGTACAGCGGTTAGGCACCTTCTTTGAGACCGAGAGGTGATAAGATGTAAGGCCCCATTCCCGGTAACCCTACTTTGGTGTTGGATTTACTCATAAACACAGTTCTAAAATCAGAGTAAATTAAAAACTTTGCGGAATAATTAAATACTTCAAACATCACATTACGAAACATTCATTCTTGTCTTAACATACAAATTGTCTTTTCATAAGTAATTAATTAAAACAGTCTTGACACTTCTTCGTAGATGCCAATCTCTTCCGTCCATGCCATGTGTCCCTCCTCAAGCCAGCTGCCTCAATCTATTTGCCTGCGTGCATACTAAAAGTCAGCTACGCTGAGTGAGTTCTAGTTAATCATTTAACATACAATACATTCATATCTTTACTCATACACATCCGAAGATACGTATTCATACCTTATTTACTCTTACTTCTTTCATACAAACTTTATATACATGCACACACGCTTACCTACTTTCTTTCATAAAGCCTTGTAATTTACCATAGGCTATTCTATCTCTACCATCACAGTATTATTAGGGTCTGGTCCCTTCAGTCTCAGATATTATTAGGGTCTGGTCCCTTCTGTCTCAGATATTATTAGGGTTTGGTCCCTTCTGTCTCAGATATTATCAGGGTCTGGTCCCTTCTGTCTCAGATATTTTTAGGGTCTGGTCCCTTTGTCTCCAATAATCATACCTGTCACGTCACTCGTTCATACATTCATTTTCATTCATGCATACTTTACATATCTTCTGGTCATGGATATACGTATATGTACATATTCATTCGTATAAACATTCCATAATAACATTCAATACTTAGTCGTACATATAACATACACATATCATACACTTACCATTTAAGTTAAGTGTATTAACAACTATCACAAAGGAGTATGCACACAGCCCCAAAAACATAACGGATAAAGGGGCTAGAAACTCACCTGAAGTCGGTTTCTCTAGCCGTTAATAGTAATGCCCTTCTTTAGTTGTGCACGGCTAACTGTATAACGCATTACGAGTGTCAAATATCCATTACTACTACTTCTTATATCTAAGTCAATGACACCCTCCACTAACGGAGGTCCGGGGGCAGCGCCCCTGGTAGCGGGGTCTAGGGACGGCAGCCCCTAGAAGGGTCCAAGGGGCAGCGGCCTTGGCTGGGGTTGACCTGACCTGGAATAAGGATTGCGCGAGAGCGAGTTTGTTTCTTGTCAGGTTTAGGTGTTTTGAGTGAGACCGAGAGGTAATCCAGTGAGCCCGAGCGATCCTTAGTCGTGTCATCTTTAGGGACCGGTGTCTAGATATCATTCAATCCATTATCTTGTTAGGCCTACAATTTGATTCAGACCTAGGTAGACGTTTTTCTCCATCCTAAGTTAACATAGTTAGTTCCCCGTTAAGTTTTATATTTTTGGTAAGTTTTGTCAGTCAGTTAGGTTAGTTCAGTTAAGTAATTAAAAATCAAAAATCAATTAAATATTATTCTAAGGTAGGTCTTGTCTAGGGTTAGTAATCGTTAGCATCTTACGTGTCTACGTGTTCGATACTCGGACTTCCTAGGTCTATACTACTTGCGATCGGTACACTTGCCGGTTGTGTGTGGTTTTAGGATTTTCGTTTTAATATTAAAGCTTAGTTGTGAGGGTCATTGTTATAGGGTTATCCGACGTACATCAAATGATTATAATAATATTAAAATATTAATATTATTATAATATTGATTATAGGGGTTAGTGATACGAGTCAAACGAACTACAAGCTGACGCTGTACCGAATCCCTATTAAATCGTGAGTTTCATGACCCCGTTTTTAAAAACCTTTTGGGGTGAAAAATATGTTGATACATATTTATATATTCTGAATTGTTTGATGATGGGAATTATCTAAGTGCTAACACAAAAAAGTCCCCACGAACACAGTGATTAACTTCGACCCGGTGGCTTGTGAATAGTACAATTGGTTTGATAAACCCAAACGGAATCGGCCTGGTTGCTGTGTCACATAGCTCCGTTTGCACATGACCATAATTATACAAACAGGCTATGTAGTGTTAGACATAGCTACCGGGGCATGTTGTGGGCGGAAGGGGAGCCAAGTGGTTGATTGGGCGTGGGAAATGGATGCACGCAGCATAGACAGTCAAGGCTTTACTGTAGCTTATCATAATTACATCATAAACATCCAAACAAACGTACTTATGAACGTACATACATACATACTTGCGTATTTACAACTATGATTGTTGTACGCACAACTGATTTCTTGAAACTCGTGAAACTCACCAACTATTTGTAGTTGACCCATTTTAACATGTTTTTCAGGTACTGGATTGGATTAGAAAGTCAATGTGCTACGTGTTTGACTTGCGATCAATACTGGGTGAATTGATGCAAGTGTGCTAATAGGAAGGAAAGCCGCTTAACGGGCTGGAATTAGTTTGTATCACCTAGTTGTAAATGAAGTTAGATCAATGTAAAATATTGTAAAGTAGTTTGAATTGTTCCTTATAAACAATGCGATTGATATCAGAGGTGTCTGTTACATTTTCGTTTTACGCTTCCGCCAATCGCTTAACGGGGTGTGACACTGTGTCACTGAAAATCTGAAAATCTTGATAAGAGATGAGTCAAATGATATTAGAAAGATTGTTAAAAATGATGTTTTAAAATCAACAAATTCAAAAACAAATCAAACATCGTTTTATAAAAAGAAACAATCTGCTGGTCAAAACTGGGTATGAAAAACTATTGTTAAACTACCTGATTGTGTTGAGAAAGTGAAATCTGAATCTAAGTCAGCAACTTTAAGTGAAAATTCATTATCATGTGTTTCAGAAAATTAAAATGATAGGTTGTTTTTTAAACATATTGTTAGGACATAATGTCTATTGCTAGGGTCTTAGATGTATTAGATATGATTGTGTAGGACTAGAATTGTCAAATGTATGTTTTGTAGTTGGATTTAACGCATAAGTCTATAAGACCGCATATGATATGCGTCGCATAACAGATGCACCGTATAACTTATACGGGCTTGGGTCTTTCATGTTGTTTCCTATAAATAGGGGACTTATGCGTTATTATGCAGACTTTTGGTGAATGTTAGAGTGAGAGAGTACAGAGAGAAAGTTGCTACAAAGTCATATCTTGTACTCTTTGAAGTTATCAATGAAGAATATGCTTAATGTTTACTTGTTTTGTTCACTCTCAATGGATTCCGCACTTTGAGATACAAGCTGTAACATCTAGTGATCCTAATTGTTGTATGCATCAGCATGGCATCCTCTTTCAAGTGGTATCAGAGCTTCATGGCTCGTTACTAGCTTGAACATCACAAGTTTTCAAGGTTTTAATCTCTATCTACTAACTCAACCGTTAAAAGTCCTTCAATTTTTCACAAGACATTCCTTACCTATCCGTGACAAATCCTTCAAGTTTACACTCAAGTCCTACATCATTTGAACCCCCAAATTGCCAAAATTCCAAAAAGATGTCTTTCAGCGGATTTGTCATATCAACGCATATGTTATTCACGTATAACATATCCGGCGAATAACATATACATCGTATATGTTATAAGGTGAAAAACATATACGTGTGTATACATATACATTGACCACATCTTATACGTTGACCTATACTTATCCATTAACAAACATATACGTTGACCTTCATACATATCCGTTGACCAAGAGCAGAAGTTATACGTTAACCTTCTTTGACCAAAATGGAAAACTTTAGTGCGTTTGTGTCACAACCTTCTGCATTGCTTCAGAACCTTAATCTCGAGAACGAAATGGGAACATTAAACAAGCCACCTAAACTTCTCCGTATGGAAGATTATCCGTCTTGGGCTGACAAGTTTGAAACGTACGTACAAGCTTTGAACTATGAGACGTGGACGGCTGTTGAGGAAGAATACATTATTCCAAAGAATGAGAATGGGAGCAATTACAGGTTGTCACAAATTGTTGAAGGTGAAAGAAATCAGTTCTTAAGGGAAAAGAAGATGTTGAATTTGTTTCAACAAGCCATTAAAGCTGAAAATTTTCAATTACTACAACACAATGGCTCGTTCTACTCAATTTGGCAAGCTCTACTAAACAAGGATAGAGGAAAGCAAGATGGCACTGCTGAAGAAAGAGTTTGATATCTTTACTCAAGTTAACGGGGAAACTTTTGCGCAATTGGTTGAGAGATATTGCCACTTGGTGAATGAAATGAAAAGATTAGGCATTGACAAGCCTGATTATGAGTACATTGATAAGCTGGCTGATGCACTTCCTGAAGAATGGGGCACTTTCATAATGATCCAACAGTCAAGTCCTGTTGAATATGCCCGATTAAACCTTGCTAGATTTAATGAAAAGCTTGAGGCACACGAATTAGAGCTTAGAAAAAAACAGAAGATGAAATCAACAGCAGTTTCACAAGATGTTGGGTTGTATTTCAAAGGTTCACAATTTGCTATTTCTTCTAATCCTAAAATTCCCACAGCTTTTTGTGCTGAGCCAACTGGACAAGCTTGTGTTTCCAATGTTACCGCTACTCCACATTACAGTAGTAGTTATTCTGGAACGATTCCAGGAACGATTTCAGTATCTCAAGCATCTATCATAAAAGATCATGATATTGTACAGTGCAACATTGCTGTAAATATGAAGAATACAAGAAACTTGACCATTGACACTGTAAAGGAACATATGACATTCCTTGGATTAGTTTTAGAATCATACGAGTGTTTGGTTGCAGGTCGTATTGGAATTATAATATGACAAAAGAAGACTACGACTAGATTGATCCAGAAGAAATTTAAATGATTGATATACGGTGGTACATGGCAAGTGTGATTAGAAGGGCTCAAAGGTTCAAGGAGATAACCGGAAGAAATGTGCAAGATGGATCAACATCAAAGTTGGGTTTTGATAAATCTAAGGTGAGATGCTTTAGGTGCAAAGAAAAAGGACACTTCAAGAGGGAGTGTACAAGAAATGTGGACGATTATATTACAAATCCCTTTGGCAGGGATTACTACAAACAGGCAATTTATCATCAAACTGAGGCAGAATCATCAAAAGGCAAAAAACCGACGGAAGCATCAACCTCACAACAAAAGGCTACTACAGCTCAGATGGACGAGGGTTTCGATTGGAACTTGGTGTTTCAAGCAAACATAGCAGAAATGGTGGATGAGAAGGTTATTTATAATGTTGAGACTGTGATTAAAGTGGTTGAGGACAAAGTAAATGATTGTGTTGAAAAGGAAAAGAGTATGGATAAGAATGAGGATGGTGAAAAGGTTGATCAAATGGATGATAAGAAGAATATAGGTGACGAACTTCCACGAACATATGATAAAATTCATGAGGTTCCTTTTGACTATTTGATTTCATTATTTCCACCTGATATCATAGAAAGTTTTGTAGGTTGGTTTAACGGTGAAGAAGTACCTCATGGGAAGATTGACTTTGGAGAAGAAGAAGATGAGGTGATTTCAGAAGTCAAAAGATCAGAAGATAAGGAGGAATCAGTTGAGTTAAAAGAGGAGTTTGTTGAAGGTTTGGTTATAGATGAAGATTCTAAAACTTCAAGTGAAGAATGTTCTCCAACAGAATAGGCACTCATGGCACATTAGGTAACGCTAAACTCAAATGTATCTGAAATGTGCGAATTACCATGTAATGAGTGTGACTTCAAAATTCTTGAAATTAAAGAGTTGAAAAAACATTATGATCAAGCTTTGTTAGATCTTAATAGGGTTAATGAAGCTTATATGAAATTGGAAAAATGTGAAAAGAATTTGTGGGCAAGTATTCAACAAAATCAAAAGATAATTTCAATGTTAAAACATACTGTGGAAGATTAACAAATTGCCATTAACAGACACATTGATGAGAATGCAGCTCTCAAACTTGAGTTGCAGACACTCAAGATTGAGAAAAAAAGAGTAAACTTGAAATTAGTGAGTTATGTTGCTTCATCTTATGTTCTTGACCACATTATGCCTGGAACTAAAATCAAGAATGATGTGAACGGGAACATAACATAATGTGGTGATTATCATGCCGTGACTCCACCAATGTGGAATGCTTATATTCCAAACAAACCTATGGGTTTGAAAAAGGCACTGAATTTGGAAATTAAAACTCCATTGCATGATAACAATGTGTCTAATAATTATGAGTTTGTTGAAACTGAAAAGATGGATAATCATAGTTCTGGTTGTGATATGTCAACCGGAATCAAAGTTGCAGAATCAGTGTTTAACTGAAAAAAAGTTGTTGAAAAGGAAAATCATGTTGATTCGAAGAGATTTGCTAAAACCAGTTTTTATTCAAAGCAATCTCATCGGGTCAAACCAATTAATAAAATTGTGTTTGTACATGGTAAGACCCCGGAATATGAAAATGAAGCAATTTTTAGAAATCAATCTAACCGGGTGTTTTATCAACAAAAGGAAGAGCGTGAACAATCTGAAATGACATATCAGGTAAACAAGTTTATTGACCGGAGATGTTTTTGCTGTAATGAAATTGGGCATGTTTTCTATGCTTCTCCCAATCGATTTAAGAATGATCATGCTTCATCTCAGAATTCTATTACCAAGAAACCTGGTCTAGGTTATGTGAGTAAAAAGAAACCTGTGATTGTTCCTGAAAATGTAAAAATCTTGAAACGTTATGAGTTTGTTAAAACTAATGATGAAAAGGATGTTAAAATTGATGTTTCAAAGTCAAAGGTTTCAAAAATAACTCAAACATCTTTTTACAACAAGAAGCAAGCCATAGGTAAAAATTGGGTGGCTAAAACCGTTGTTAAACCGCCAGAGGTTGTTGAGAAAGTAAAAACTGAATATGATTCACAAGTAACTAGTGAGGATTTGTTGTCTTGTGATTCAGATATTGATGATATTAGGTTTTTGTACAAAAACTTCAAATAACCCAAGACCAAGAAGGCTTGGGTTTTGTAAAACCCCGAATCTCGGAAACCCTACAGTTGGTATTCATACAAAATACTTATAAAAATACTTAACTCAAAAACAGTTCATTCCATTAAAATAACCAATTCAGAGTATAATTCAACCAAAAACCATAATTAATAAAACAAGTTCCCAAAAACCGGGAGTTATGCCCAAAACCAAGTTAAATGTAATTAATATAACTTTAAAAGGAAAATGTTCAATATTAAAACTTCCGTCTACGTATGTCCTTCACCATCCAAGTAGTTTCGTGCACGTCCAAGCGGTAATGCATCCTCCTCCTAACCTGAAACTCACACTAACATGCACACAAAGTCAGCGTGAGCTGAGTGAGTTCAAGTTTTAATAATTACATCAATAATAATAATCATCATAGTCAATCCAAGGGTTTTAAAATGAAACGGGATATAACATTTAGGCCATCATCAACAATAAGTAATCATCTATATGTATATATATATATATAGACATCCTTGTAATTATACCCCTACATATACATCATCCAATAATAACATCAGGGTTGAGCACACGTACAACCCAAACACGTAACATCTCATCCAACGTATGCAAACACAAAGTAGGCATACGTCAACATCCTTAGTCGATAACGACTAAATAACATCGCCAATTATTGGCCATACAATAATATCATCTCAAGGCCTACCCTATACAAGTAAGCCCATCCAAAATAATTTGAAATATTCATCAAGAAAAATCGCTTAGGTGTGCATGCTAGCCCAAAATCTTAAAAGAGTAAAAAGGGGGCATCATGAACTCACCTGACACAAGGCACGAGTTCACCACGAGCTAGAGAACCCCTAAGTATCCCCACAACTCAAACGCCTGTCGGTTTACACACAATCATTACTAATGACATCGAAAGGACTCGTTTATCCTACGAGACGTTCTAACATGGTTCGAGTTGCCTAAAGCCTCGACCTCATCAAACTCAATCAAAACAGCCCCCCTGGGGCCTTACATTCACCAACACGACCCTTAGGTACTCACGGGAATGAAGAATTCCCAAATTACCCCCGGAAGCACTAGGTAACACTAGCACGCGCGTTTAAGAGTTGTTTAGGGGATCAACATCCAACTCAGCCCCGTGTGGACCCAATATGATAAATTCACAGCCAATAAGTCCACACGACGCTACATGAGTCAAATGGGTCGGTAACTCGCAAGTACAACGCACCAACTATTCAATAGACGCAAATGCGTGTTGTACCGACCCATTTGAGTTACCGACAACCAATTCAGCCCCATATCTTATAAAAATGATTTTTCAACAGCCCGTACATCAACCCAAGATCACCCGAGCTGAATTGGTCGTAAATCACTTCAACCCTCACGTTAAACGCAACAATCTACAATTCTAGTCAACCAATCACTAACATTCAAACTAAAACTAGTTGACTAATCAAACGAACACCAATGGATATAATTTTAAAGTATGTTATACTAGACATACCTAGAAAGATGTTGGTGCAAAAACCTCAACCAAAACGGTCCCGAAATTGCTCAATTGGACATCCACCCAGTTAACCTAAAACAAGCCATTTATCGATCAATAAATGAGTTATAATGACCAATTAAGGTGTAAAAGACTTGGGAAAACATAGAACTAACCTTCAATTGAAGTTTTGGACCTTAACCTTGGCTGCACAAAAGAAAATCGCAAGGGGGGGGGGGGGCTGCACCAAGCCGATCGGACAAAGGAGGGGGAAGGGGTTAGGGTTTGTTTATGATATAAAATTTGTTCACTCTAGCCCTTCCAATTTTAAAGAAGTAACATCTTGGTTGAAAAGTTAAATGTTTTAACGTACCGGGATGACGAGAAGGTTTCCGAGGAATGTTGGTTAAATCCCGAGAATTATACATACTTTACAAGCTTTGAATCTTGAACCGAAAATTAACGGGCGTTACAGGTTTCCTTGTTTCACTAAAACTGTTTACTGTGATACCCGACAAAATAAAAAGTATTATTATATTCCATAAACGAAATTAAGACATGTTTAGACTGGGCTAAGTGAGAATTAAGACCCTTATGTTAAATATAGTATTTTATGCTAAGAATAAAGGGAATATATATATATATTTTTTAAAACGCGCAAGGAGTCAGACGGAATAAAGAAATTTTGGTGATAAGTTAAGACAAAACAGACGTTTTCGGTTAAGTGTGTAAATATTCATCCCGACATTCGATAAAATGTCCATGGTTGAATTCATTTGAAAACATATAGAGGATTGAAAAGCAAGAACTCCGGCAAAAACATGACTCAATTCCAAGTTATTACGAAGCGGGAAAATGAAAATTAGTGTTTCACCAGCGGTCATAATATCACACGTATTGAGCAGATAGTAAAATATATACTATTATTATATTCAAGAATTATTATTTGGATAAGATATATCGAATAGACACCATAAGTTTGGAGTAACACTGAATCGACACCGACACCGGGAAAACGATCGATAATAACTTATTAGCGAAAATAATAAGTTAACGAGACAAATTTAAGTCGAGAACGGAATAAATATTTTGACGAAAGATACATGGAAAATATAACGTCACTTAAAATAGCGGGTTCGTTGGAGCAAGAGACTGATACGCGAACGGAGACCACGAGGATAAAACCCGACTATATATAGTCTTTTTCCTCTTTATGTCTCTCATTTGAAATAACTTTAGAGAGAAGTTAGAAAGAGAGTGGGCAGCAGCTGGAGAGAATTCCGGCCAAGTGGTGGCGGCCGACGGTGGTCCGGCGAGGCGGTGAGCGGTGGTCCGGTGACGGCCGGAGGCGGTTGAAGCCCGTTTTCACTATGGAACCATTTTTCGACGTCCCGAACGCGATGATAAGCTCTGATTGTCTTGATTTTGAGCTTAAGTTCATTAAAACATCTTTTAAAATCTGGAAAGATTTCTTTTGGTTTGCATGTTCTCAAAGAGCGGCCTCGTACGCGAGATTCAACCGTCTGAACATCCTTATTTCTTTATCGAGGGTTCCTAACCCATATATAACCATTTTGAATCGGTAAAGATAAGATTTGAAGTTGTTTTAAGTATGGTGTTGATAGCCATTTTCGCAACATTTTGCAGGTTCGGATTTGAAAACACAGCTATAAAGAAATGCAAATTCCTGGAGATCTGGCCGTCGGATCGAGCTGAAATTTTCAGTCACCTTTCCTAACACCTAAATATTTGATTCCACCAAAGGGATCGATGATCAGCTGTCTGGATGGTGAGTTATAGGCTGCGTAATTTTCTGGTCAGATTTTAGAACGAAAATGGTTCTTTAAAATGATTTGCATGTAGGTTTTGAGGTGTCGTATGGACGATCCGAGACCAGAGAAATGTTTGTGAGGAAAAAACAAATGCGCTGGTATATCCTGATCGCGTTGCATGTCGGCTATGAGTAGATTTTTAGACGTGAACCGCACGCGAGAGGGTATAACTTTTATCTCTTAAAAGTTTGATAAAATTAGATTTCGATAGATTGGTTTAAGTAGTTTTATTAAGTATAATTTGAAATATTATAATGCGGTAGATGATTATTTTAACTATAGCTAATTTACAAACGAGCGTTAAAAACAAGAATATGAAAGTGAATAACCAATATAAATTCACGACCACGCGTGCTAAAAATTGTGCAATCGAGACTTGGACGATTTCGTGTGTGTGTATATATATGCACGATATTTTGACTGAAATAGTTTATCCGGATAGTGACCACCATTAAATAAATAAATAAATATATTTTTAGAAAATGTAAAATTTTATATAAAATATGAATACAAAATTTTATTAAGTATATTAATATAACGCGTTTCGCTATAAATAATAATAACGGTTATATTATGTTTTGTAAAAATAGTAGTATATAATATATTTGTTAGAATTCAAGCACGTGTCTCTATGGCAGATAATATGTCAACAAAAAGAATATTATATTTTAAAATAAATGTATACGTTTTAAATAACATCCAAGTTATGTTTTGAAAACAAATATTAGTTTTACATCGATTATTACATTATAAGATGATAAAGACCGAGACGGATAAAACATGTATCAACAGTATCGACTACAACGAAGTGCATGCACCAGTCGCAAGGCTAGAGGCAATTCGGATCTTTCTAGCTTTTGCTTCTTGGAAAGGTTTCAAAGTTTACCAGTTAGATGTTAAGTCTGCATTTCTTAACGGAAAATCAGTGAAGAAGGCTATGTGGGACAACCACCGGAGTTTGTCGATCCGATCCACAAAGACAAAGAGTATTTACTTGATAAAGCCCTTTACGGTCTCCATCAGGCCCCGAGAGCCTGGTATGAGACGATGTCCCAACATCTTTTGGACAACGGGTTTATCAGAGGAACCGTTGACTGTACACTCTTCACTAAAATTGTAGAAGGACATCTACTGATCGTGCAGATATATGTCGATGATATCATCTTTGGGTCGACAAATGATATTCTGTGCAAGCAGTTTGAAGATGTAATGAAGAAGAAATTCAAAATGAGTGCAATGGGGGAGATGAAATTTTTTCTTGGACTTCAAGTAGAACAGTTGTCAGATGGTATCTTCATCCATCAGACCAAGTATGTCAATGATGTATTGACGAAGTTCAACATGGCTGATGCATCGGCTATCAGTACTCCTCTACCATTGAATCATGGTATCGGTCCTGATCCTAACGGGGAGAAGGCTGACCAAACTTTATACCGATCCATGATAGGATCATTAATGTATCTTACTGCTTCTCGGCCAGACATCATGTATGCTACGTGTTAGTGCGCCCGATATCAATTGAATCCAAGGGTCTCACATCTCATGATCGTCAAAAGAATTCTACGTTATTTCAAGGGATGTCCGGGGATCGGTCTCTGGTATCCTAAAGACTATGAGTTTGTGTTGAAAGCATATTCCGATTCAGACTATGGAAGCTGTAAGTTGAATACCAAATCTACAATGCAAGCGTCTTGTTACCTGGCAATGCAAGAAACAAACCACGGTTTCGTTGTCTACTTGTGAAGCTGAGTATGTAGCTGCTTCCAGTTGCTGGTCTCAGGTTCTTTGGATACAACAATAGATGCGGAACTACGGTTTGAATTTTCTTACTACCCCTATCTTCGTAGATAATAATGCAGCTATTTTCATTACTAAGAATCCGGTAAATCACTCTAAAACTAAGCATATTGTGATACGGTATCATTTCATTCGTGATTGCTATGAAAAGAAGTTGATTACTGTAGACAAAATTCACACCGATGAACAAAAGGCAGATCTTTTCACCAAAGCTTTGGATAAGTCAAGATTTCAATACTTATTAAAACTTAATGGTTTAAAAGTTTTGGGCAGTGTTGATAAGAGGGTTACCGAGATTACAGGTGTGTTGGATACCCTGTGATCCTGAACATCAGAGTCAAATTTTCTTTTGTACGTAATTTCTCATACAGTTTTTGATTTTAGAGGGAGAAAATTTCATGAAAAACCAAAAACATTGAAAAATTAAAAAAAGCCAATACAATAAAAAATTCAAAAATGACAAAAACATTAAAAAATGTTGCACCTCAGAAAATGAGTTTTTGAAGCAAAAAGGGAAGATGATAGTACATTGATCATCTGGTCCCAAAACTCGTAAAAAGTAGGCATAAAAGGCTGAGTGCTTAAATGTATTGGTGCTTTGGTAGGCCTTTAAAAACAAACAAGTAAGGAAAAGTAAGTGATATAAACTAAAACTGCCAAATTGATGGGGTATTAGTTTCTAACAAAAGTCTTGATAATGATGGCAGAAATGTAATAGCTGGTTATACCCAAGCCTTTTAATCAGAATGATCTTTTAAAATTGTTAAAACATAGCTATCAGTAAGTGGTTTAACGCTTGATGTATGGTTTTATGGCCTTAAATCCTGTATTGATGGGATGCTTTAAGGTTTCTAGATCTATAGGGTCTTTATACGGTTTATCATCTGGGTATTCATTTCGATGAATATTTAAACAAAGCTTTAAAAAGCAAACCCGCATATTATGCTGCTTTATAAGTCATTAAATTTGATCGCACAAGTACTCATGCACTAAACTCATTGCTGACTTGATCAAAATCCGCTGTTAGACACACGTTGTCCCCTTGCTTGCGTCTTATTACCATTAAGAAACCGACCACAAAGGACACAATGTTTGCAAGCCGACAGATAAAATTGTGCATACTCATCCAAGGGAAAGGACCTTAGGGTATTGCTTGATAACGGGGGTATGTCTTGTAGTGGGGATTATTTGCTAATATGCTTTAAATAAAATTATTTTTATCTTCTGATTCTATGGTTTAAGTCAAGTTGGGGTGACTTTGTTAAAATCAAATTAAGCCTGAATCAAGATTAGAACTAATAATTGCCTAACACTTTTTGCTTAATTGAACCAAATTAAAAGTATCACAGAAATTCCTGAATCATTTGTTTTTGAAAGGTTTAGGTGGACAACAATACCATTGACCAACTTAACACCAGTCATAATAAACGCTGAAAATAAAACTGCGATGGAAGGACAATTTGATCAATATGATTCCCTGCTCAAACTCGCAAAAATATATGAATTATGTCTTGATTTCTAGTTTTCAGTTTTGATTTGTTAAGTTTCTGTAAATATTTGTTTCTTTTGAAAAACCAAAAAGATTTTGTTTTCTAATTTAGTTTTCGACTCTTGATGGACGGGTGAACTATATCTCTAGGTGTTTTCATGAATCAACAAATCCTGTAAAGTTTCTTCAATTCAAAATCAAGAAGATCAAAATGTGTCTCTGTTTTCAACAAGGTCATTGATTTGGACTTGTTTAAAATAGAAATTTTTCAAAAGTTGAGCCTTATTTAAGTTATTCCTCTAATGTACAAGGACATTAAGTTGTACTTGTGACATTGCATTGGAGTGAACAGGACATTAATTCAAATGTTTGATTGGTCATACTTATGCAACGTATAAGTATGAGATTTATACGCCACATAAGTTATGCGCCGTATAAGTATTATACTTATACGCCACATAAGTAGGGTATACATTTGGGATATACGCAATATATGATCTTATATCCACCGTATATGTCATGATCTATTTCTATTCCGTTTGACTTGATGACAAAATGTGTCATAGATACTGAGACAATAGTGGCATGCTGGTCACGAGGTACACGGTAGTACACAATGGAAATATATTATTGCTATTTTTGGCTATAAATCTGTACATTCGGAAATCCATTAAACAAACCTAAACATTTTTTTTCAATATCCACTTGTTAATACTCATCAGGTAACCTGATTTGAAGATTGAGTATGTTGAAGAATTGGTTCTGTATTTTGATGAACTTATCCGTACTATCTTTTATATCCAAGTTTTACTTACATAGAACGATTTACTTTGGTGTTTGCAGGTTACAGCATGATGATGGATGAAAAATATGAGAAGGAAGAAGATGAGAGTCTGTCGAAAATGATTAGAAGTCAAAGTCATTACTTTCAAATATCAAACTTTCATAACTCGTTACTTTCAAATATCATGGTTTTCAAGAGAATATAATGAATGAAAATAACACGGATCAGATACAAGGGATAATCTGATCATATCCTTCTTATAAGAATACTAGTAACCTGAGTGCCTCCAAGACTATAACGTAGGAGTTCATGAAAAAGAGGTGCTGTCAAGACTGCACTAGGTGTCCATGAAGAGTGTATGATGTTTAAATGTTGAAAGGATGTTTAAAAAGAAGAAAGACTAAAGATAGAAGATCGAAGACCTAGCAACATCCAAGGGGGGAGTCTGTTCGGACATAATGTATATTGCTAGGGTCTTAGATGTATTAGATATGATTGTGTAGGACTAGAATTGTCAAATGTATGTTTTGTAGTTGGATTTAACGCATAAGTCCACAACACCGCATATCATATGCGGTGCATAACATATGCGTCGTATAACTTATACGGGCTTGGGGTCTTTCATGTTGTTTCCTATAAATAGGGGACTTATGCGTTATTTTGTAGACTTTTGGTGAATGTTAGAGTGAGAGAGTAGAGAGAGAAAGTTGCTACAAAGTCATATCTTGTAATATTTGAAGTTATCAATGAAGAATATGCTTATTGTTTACTTGTTTTGTTCACTCTCAATGGATTCCGCACTTTGAGATACAAGCTGTAACATCTAGTGATCCTAATTGTTGTATTCATAGGTATAGCATCCTCTTTCACATATTAAACAACCTAAGACCAAGAAGGCTTGGGTTTCCTTGTTTCACTGATTCGTTAACTGTATGTGCAAGGGCTTCCAAGATCCCATGATTCTCATTGGATAATGGATAGTGGAGCTTCTAGACAAATGACGGGTACTCTCTATTTGCTAAATGATGTCAAATCAATAAGAGGAGGGTACGTCGGATTTGCTAGAAACCAAGGGGGACAAATTGTTGGTGAAGGAACATTAATAATGGAAAAGTGACTTTCAAGAATTTCAACTACATTTCAGAATTGGAGAATAATTTGCTCAGCATATCACAAATTTGTGATAAACAGTTCTCTACACATTTTACTGACTGAGAATGTTTGATTTAGAAACCGGGTTTCAAAATTCCAGAAGAGTGGATCATTATGCGTGCTCCTCGAGCGAATGATCTTTACATCATGAACATGAGCAATGCATCAACATCATTAGGGTCTGCTCAATGTTTCATCTCAAGAGCATCTAAACGGGAATCGGTACTATGGCATCGAAGGATGGGATATATAAGTTTGAGGAAAATGAACCATCTGGTTCACAAGAATCTGGTAGAAGGAGTTAACTTGAGGAATTTCTGTTAAGTGAAGAATGTTTGGACTGTTAGAAGGGAAAGCAAAAAAAGAAATATCATCCAAGGAAACTAGTCAATTCCATCAATTTACATTTTGAGCGTCTTCATATGGATCTATTTGGTCCAGTGAATGTCAAAAGTATCATGGGAGAACTTTACTGTCTCGTGGTTACTAATGATTATTCGAGATTTTCATGGGTGATGTTTTTGGAAACAAAAGATGAGACATTTGATTCCCTCATGATCTTATTCAAGAAGCTGGAGAATCTTTATAATCTACCGATCCAGCGAATAAGAATAGAATGATAATGGGACGAAGTTCAAAAATAACAGAATGATTAAATGGGATTATTGTCAGAAACAAGGCAAGACTTGTTGTGTTGGGATTAAATCATAGAGAAGGTATCGACTACAACGAGGTTTATGCACCAGTTGCAAGGCTAGAGGCTATTCGGATCTTTCTAGCATTTGCTTCTTGGAAAGGTTTCAAAGTTTATCAGTTGGATGTGAAGTCAGCATTCCTTAATGAGAAGATTAGTGAAGAAGTCTACATGGGACAGCCACCAGGGATTGTCGATCCGATCCACAAAGACAAAGTGTTTCTCCTTGATAAAGCCCTTTACGGTCTCCATCAAGCCCCGAGAGCTTAGTATGAGACGTTGTCGCAGCATCTATTGGACAACGGGTTTATCAGAGGAACCGTTGATTGTACACTTTTCACCAAATCTGTTTATTAAGATCTACAGATCATGCAGATATATGTCGACGATATAATCTTTGGGTCAATAAATGATGATCTGTGCAAGAAATTTGAAGACGTCATGAAAAAGACGTTTGAAATGAGTGCTATGGGGGAGATGAAGTTCTTTCTTGGACTTCAAGTTGAACAGTTGTCATATGGTATTTTCATTCATCAGACAAAGTATGTCAATAACGTATTGACTAAGTTCAACATCACTGATGCATCGGCAATCAGTACTCCTCTACCATTGAATCATGGTATCGGTCCTGATCCCAACGGGGAGAAGGTTGACCAAACTTTATACCGATCCATGATAGGGTCATTGATGTATTTGACTACTTCTCGGCCAGACATCATGTGTGCTACCTGTTTGTGTGCCCGATATCAGTCAAATCCGAAGGTTTCACATCTCATGATCGTCAAATAATTCTACGCTATCTCAAGGGATGTCCGAGGGTCGGTCTATGGTATCCAAAAGACGATGAGTTTGTGTTAAGGGCGTTTTCTAATTCAGATTATGGAAGCTGTAAGCTGAATGCCAAATCTACAACGGCAGGGTGTCAGTTCTTCGGCAAGCGACTTGTCACCTGGCAATGCAAGAAACAAACCACAGTTTCATTATCTACCTGTGAAGCAAAGTACATAGCTGCTTCCAGTTGCTGCTCTCAGGTTCTTTGGATACAACAACAGATGCGGGACTACGGTTTGAATTTTATTACTACCCCTATCTTCGTAGATAATAATGCAGCTATCTCGATAACTAAGAATCCGGTAAACCACTCTAAAACTAAACATATAGAGATATGGTACCACTTCATTCGTGATTGCTACGAAAAGAAGTTGATTACCATAGACAAAATTCACACCGATGAACAAAAAGTAGATCTTTTCACTAAAGTTGTTGAAAGTCACGAATTCAATACTTATTAAAACTTAATGGTTTAAAAGTTTTGGGCGGTGTTGATAAGGGGGTTACCGAGATTACAGGTACGTTGGATACCTTGAGATCCTGAACATCAGAGTCAAATTTTCTTTTGTAAATATTTTTCATATAGTTTTTGATTTTAAGGGGAGAAAATTTCAAAGAAAAACCAAAAACGTTGAAAAAGTTGAAAAAGCCAAAAACATTATAAAATTTCAAAAATGTTAAAAACATTAAAAAAATGTTGCTCCTTAGAAAATGAGTTTTTGAAGAAAAAATGTAAGATAATAGTACATTGATCAACTGGTCCCAAATTTAGTAAAAAGTAGGCATAAAAGGTTGTGTGCTTAACTGTATTGGTGCATTGGTTGGCCTTTAAAACAAACATGTAAGGAAAAGCAAGTGATATAAACAAAAATTGCCAAATTGATGGGGTGTTAGTTTCTAGAAAGATGGGGTGTTAGTTTCTAGAAAAAGTCTTGATAATGATGGCAGAAATGTAATAGCTGGTCATACTCAAGCCTTTTAATCATAATGGTTGTTTAAAATTTGTTAAAAAGCTATCAGTAAGTGGTTAACGCTTCAACGATGTATGGTTTTATGGCCTTAAATCCTATATTGATGGGATGCTTTAAGGTTCCTGGATCCATCGGGTCTTTATGCAGTTTATCATCTTGGTATTCATTTCGATGAATAGTTAAACAAGCTGTAAAAAGCAAACCCGCAGGTTAAAGCTGCTTTATAAGTCACTAAACTTGATCGCACATGTTCTTATGTACTAAATTCATTACTGACTTGATCAAAATCTGCTGTTAGACACACGTTGTGCCCTTGCTCGTGTCTTATTACCATTAAGAAACGGACCACAAGGAACACAACGTTTGCAAGCCTACGGATGAAATCGTGCATACTCATCCATGGTAAAGGACCTTAAGGTATTGCTTGATAACGTTGGTATATCTTGTAGTGGGGATTATTTGCTGATTTGCGTAAAAGTCTTTTTATCTTCTGATTCTAAGGTTTAAGTCAAGTTGGGGTGATTAAGTAAAAATCAATTTACGCCAGAATCAATATTAGAACTAATAATTACCTGATATCTTGTGCTTAATTGAATCCATTAAATGTATCACAGACATTCCTGAATCATTTGTTTTGAAAGGTTTAGGTGGATAACAATACCAATGACTGACTTAACACTAGTCATAATAAACGCTGAAAATAAAATGTGATGGAAGGACAATTTGGTCAATATGATTCTCTGCTCAAACTCACAAAAATATGTGAATTCAGTATTGATTTCTAGTTTCCATTATTGAATTGTTAAGTTTTTTTTATATTTGTTGATGAAAAACCCAAGAAGATTTTCTTTCTGATTTATTTTTCGACTCTTGATGGGCGGGTAACTATCTCTCTGGGTGTTTTCATGAAGCAATAAATCTTGTTTTTATCAAATTAAAAATAGAAAGATTCAACGTTTATCTGTTTTATTCAAAGTTATTAATTTGGACTTGGCAAAATAGTGATTTTTGAAAAACGAGCTTATTTAAGTTATTTTAATGTACAAGGACATTAATATGTACTTGTGACATTACATGGCTGTGAATTGGACATGAAAACAGGTGATGTATATCGCAATACTTATGCAATGTATAAGTATTGAGACTTATACGCCGCATATGTCCAGGATATATATGGGTTATGTGCCACATTTGTACTCATATCCGCCGTATATGTGGATACTGGTCCATTTCTTATCCGTTTGCATAATGACAAATGTGTCATAACTGCTGAGACAAGTGTGATAGGCTAGTCACGAAGGACACAGTATTACACAGTGGAAAGATATTTTTTTTATTTCTGGTTATAAGTCTTTAAACATACCCAAATAATGTTCATTACTAGGTATTGATTTACTTCAGGTAATATGATTAGAAGTGAAATTGATGGTGTTAAAGAGTCGGTTCCAAATTTAGTTTTACCTTGTCCGGAAAATCATTAATATCTCGTTTGTACTTACACGGACCTATTTGTTTTGATGTTTACAGGTTAAAACAGGATGATGGAGGAAGACTATGGAGATTATGAAGATGAAATTCTGATGGAAATGTTTAAGAGTCAAAATCGTTACATTCAAATATCAAACTTTCATAAGTCGTTACTTTCAAATATCAAGTTTTTCGAGAGCATATAATGAATGAAACCATCACGGATCAGATAAAAATAATAATCTGATCATATCCTTCTTATATGAATTCTAGTAACACGAGTGCTTCCAAGACTACACCGTAGGAGTTCATGAAAAAGAGGTTTTTGGATAAAGGTTTTTCGGAAGAAAGACTACAAGATTGAAGATCGAAGACCTAGCAACATCCAAGGATACAGTCTATTAGAACATAATGTCTATTGCTAGGGTCAGTCTGAGATGTATTGGATATGATTGTATAGAGCTAAATGTCAAATATATTGTTTGTGTATTGTAGTCAACGCATAGTCTCAAGTCAACGCATATCTTATGCGGCGTATATGTTATACGCCGTATAACATATACGGACTTGGTGTACTTGTTAATGTTTCCTATAAATAAGGGACTTATGCGTTTGTACTTAGACTTTTGGGTCATTGTCAGAGTGAGAGACTAGAGAGAGACAGTGTGCAAAGTGTCATATCTTGTAATCTTTCATGATATATATAAGAATGAGCTTAATGTTTACTTGTGTGTGTTCAATCTCAATGGATTCCGCACTTTGAGATTCAAGATGTAACATTCAGAGATCCTAATTGTAATCTACTAAAGATCACCGGTCATTTCATTTCGTCTAATGAATAAGGATCCCGGTCTCAAATTGGTGAACCTGTAGTCCCAAAAAAAGCTCATGTCCCCCATCGAACTCATTTCAAATTTCGTCTGCATGGTAGTCTCAAATTCCTTGCATAGTCTGTCGTGTAAGGCCCCGAACCCCGGGAACCCCACAGTTGGTAATCATTCAAACACTCGTAAAATTTAAAAAACTTAAAACCCATTTATTCCATTAAAACAAACGTATCAGAGTATCAATTTTGCGGAAAACATGAAAAATGAAATAAGTTCCCGAAACCCGGGAATTTTGCCCAAAATCCAAAGTAAATATAACTTCTATAAGTTTCCTTGAAATAAAATATTCATAACAATTCTTCCTTCCAGTATGCCCTTCACCATCCAAGTAGCTCCGTGCACGTCCAAGCGATAAGGCATCCTCTTCCAAATCCTGAAACTTACACTAACATGCACATAAAGTCAGCTTGAGCTGAGTGAGTTCAAGTTTTAAGTAAAAGATATCAGTAGTAAAAATCATGATAGTCATACCAAAGGTTTTTCTAAAAGTAAAAGGGTACATCCATCTCATCGCCATTACCGAACTTAAACATCCTCAAACATACATATACAAAATGTATATGTAAACATCCATTCAATAACATCCCTATATACATAGCAGTATATATATATATATATATATATATATATATATATATATATATATATATATATATATATATATATATATATAACATCCACGTATAACATCAGGGTCGAGCAAACGTACAACCCAAACACGTAACATCAGTGCATGCAAACATGAAGTAGGCATACACATCATCAGTAGTCGAAACGACTACAACATCGCCAAATAGAGGCCAAGAAATAACGTATATACACATATATATATTTAACATCCCAAGGCTTACCATATACTAGCAAGCCTATATAAATCATTTTAAAAACATTTCATCAAGTAAGAAAACATTTAGGTGCGCATGCTAGCCCTAAAGTAAAATGAGTTAAAAAGGGGCATCATGAACTCACATGAGATCGATCGAATACTTGCAACGAGCTAGGAAGTTCCTAAGGGCAAAATCACAAGCAAGGGCCTGTAAATTATACATAACGCTTTACTAAACTAGACTGTAGGAACACTCTAGCCTAATGGGCCGTACAAGCCCAACACTTTGGCCCAAGGCCCAACACTTTGGCCTAAGGCCCAACACTTGGCCCAAGGCCCAACAACTTGGCCCAAGGCCCAAAGATAGTCAAATCGGGTCGAATGCGCGTGAAATAATCCTTAAAACCATTTGTTAACCGAATCAGCCCCGAATGGACCAAATTCCGTCTTAAACCTTTTCATTCATCATAATTGTGTCACCCGAGTTGATAGGGTTGACGGTTCCTTTTTACAACACTTACTTTAACATTTAAACGAAAATTCGCTCACCGCCGACTCCATTGACGAAGCACTAACCCCGACAGCCCCGGGCATCAAAAAAATAATTTTTCCACAGCCCTTAAACCTCCCTAGGGCTGCACAAACTGAATCGGTCGGTCACCCGATCAACTAACGCATCAAATTCAACAATTTGCAATTCTCCACCCGATAAACCCTAGTTTTCGAACTAAAATCGATTTACCGACCTAAACACCTCCAATGACCATGAAATTTTAATATGATGTAAATGCCATACCTGGGGATCTTTCCACACTGGAAACTCTAATTTTTATCCACGGGAAGTGGGTCAATTGCACTCTAGCCGAAATCTGCCCAACGAAAAGTTTTAGCAAAATTGAGCATCAAAACGATTAGGGGTGAGCAAAAAGAGTGTAGGGGATTGTAGTGTATACCTTGAACTACCTCTAGGAGTTTGGAATCGATCAAAAAGTCGAAGCAAAGAAGGGAGGGGATGGCTGGAAGTGGCCGATCGGACCAGCTGCATAGGGTTAGGGTTTTATTTTTTTTGTTTATGTTATAAAATAAAACATTTTCATTCTAGCCCCCCGGAATTTAATAATAATGCAACTTGGAAGAAAAGTTAAGCGATTAGGCGTACCGGGATGACGTAAAGGCCTCCGAGAAACGTCGGATAAATCCCGAGAGTTGTACACACTCAACAATCTTTAATCCTTGAAATCGGAATCAACGGGCGTTACAAGTCCACCCCCCTTACAATGGGATTCGTCCCCGAATCCCGATGCAACAGGAACAACTGCGGATAATGCTTCGTCATCTCGTCTTCGGACTCCCAAGTAGCCTCGGAACCCCTACGGTGTCTCCACTGCACCTTCACCTGCCTAACCACCTTATTCCTCAGTCATCTCTCCTGACGGTCAAGGATAGCAATCGGTTCCTCGACGTAGTTCAGCTTACCATCGAGCTCAATATCGTCAAGAGGCACATGGGCCTCCTCATCCGCTAAGCATTTCCTCAGATGAGACACGTGGAAAGTAGGGTGAATCCCCGCGAGCTCCACGGGTAAATCCAGTCTATAAGCTACCTTACCAACTCGGGCCAAAATACGGAACGGGCCTATAAACCTCGGACTGAGCTTCCCCCTCTTACGAAAACGAATAATGCCCTTCCAAGGAGAAACTTTTAACATAACCTGATCCCCGACCTCAAACACAATAGGCCTTCGCCTTTTATCTGCATAAGACTTCTGACGATCCTGTGTGGCCTTCATAAATGCTTTAATCTTGTCGAATTTCTCAGTCGTAGCCTCGACCACCTCTAAACTACCTAACTGCTTTTGACCAATGGAACCCCAACAGACTGGAGTCCTACACCTCCTACCATACAACATCTCAGACGGTGGCATCCCAATCGTGGCGTGATAACTGTTATTATACGAAAACTCCACCAACGGTAAGTGACGGTCCCAACTACCACCAAAGTCGATAACACAAGCCCGCAACATATCCTCGAGAGTCTGAATGGTCCTCTCGGACTGACCATCCGTCTGCGGGTGATAAGCAGTACTAATGAAGAGTTTGGTGCCCATCTCCTCGTGAAACCTTTTCCAAAACCTAGAAGTGAAACGCGTATCCCTATCCGAAACAATAGATACCGGCACCCCGTCCCTAGAGACGATCTCACGAATAAACACATCGGCCAGCTGCTCAGAATTAAAAGTCTCTCGAATCGGCAAGAAGTGAGTACTCTTGGTCAATCTATCCACAATTACCCAAATGGTGTCATAATTACCCCTAGCAGTACGAGGCAATTTAGTCACGAAATCCATAGTAAGATGTTCCCATTTACACTCAGGTATATCCAACGGCTGAAGTTTCCCAAATGGCTTCTGATGCTCGGCCTTAACCTGTAGACACGTCAAACACTTACTCACGTACTGAGCCACCTCAAATTTCATTGTAGGCCACCAATAATTTTTCTTCAAGTCTTGATACATCTTGGTCGCACCCGGGTGAATAGAATAGCGCGACTTGTGTGCCTCATCCAAAATTTTATCTCTGAATCCTCCATACCTCGGTACCCATAAACGACTATCCTTATATTGAACCCCATCACCTACGTCTTCCAACAACTTTTCCTGACCCCAAATACGCTCTGACATAATCCATTCCACCTGCAATGCTTCATTCTGTACGTTGGCTATTTGTTTCAAAATGTCGGGTTTGAGAATAAGCTGGTAGGATTTCACACGAATAGGTTTTGGTCTCTCCTACCGGCTTAACGTGTCGGCCACCACGTTAGCCTTACCTGGATGGTACATGATCTCCAGATCGTAGTCCTTAATCAACTCCAACCATTGACGCTGCCGCATATTCAGTTCCTTTTGTTCGAAGAAATACTTTAAGCTCTTATGATCGGTATAAATAACGCAAGGAACACCGTACAAATAGTGCCTCCACAACTTAAGCGCATACACAACCGCTGCAAGTTCTAAATCGTGGGTAGGATAATTCGCCTCGTGAGGCTTCAACTGTCGTGAGGCATAAGCGATGACTCGACCTCGCTGCATCAAAACACACCCAAGCCCCTAATAAGAGGCATCAGAATACACCACCAAATCGTCGGTGCCATCAGGTAAAGCTAATATCGGGGCATGCGTCAATCTGTTCTTCAACTCGAGAAAAGCCTCCTCCTGTTCCGTACCCCAAACGAACTTAACACTTTTCTTTGTCAGCTTGGTTAGTGAAGAAGCAATTTTCGAAAAATCGGGAATAAAGCGGCGGTAATACCCCGCCAAACCCAGAAAAATACGGATTTCGGTTGGAGACTTAGGAGACTCCCATTCATTCATGGCTTCCACCTTTGCAGGGTCAACCAGAATACCACTCGGGTTAATAACATGGCCCAAAAATTGAACCTCACGTAACCAAAATGAACACTTAGAAAATTTCGCATATAATTTGTGTTTCCGCAGAGCCTCCAACACTTCCTTGAGTTGACCGGCGTGATCGGATTCACTTTTAGAGTACACAAGAATGTCGTCGATGAACACAATAACCGAACGATCGAGCATCGGTCTACACACCAGGTTCATGAGATCCATGAACGCAGCCGGTGCGTTGGTCAAACCAAAGGACATCACCAGAAATTCGTAATGTCCATAACGAGTGCGGAAGGCAGTCTTAGGAATATCTTCCTCCCGAATCTTCAACTGATGATACCCGAACCTAAGGTCGATCTTCGAGAACCAACTAGCTCCTTGGAGCTAATCAAATAAGTCGTCGATCCTCGGGAGCGGGTACCGATTTTTAATGGTGAGCTTATTCAACTCACGGTAGTCAATGCACATCCGCATGCTACCGTCCTTCTTCTTAACGAACAAGACCGGGGCACCCCAAGGCGAGATGCTCGGTCGAATAAAGCCCTTATCGAGCAAGTCTTCCAACTGATCCACAAGCTCCTTCATTTCATTCAGCGCTAGGCGGTAGGGAGCCCGGGCAACGAGCTTGGCGCCCGGTACAAGGTCTATCTGGAACTCGATCTCGCGATCCGGCGGCACACATCTGACAAATCATCTGGAAATACATCCGGGAAATCCCGAACAATAGGAACATCACTGACGGTAGCCACCTCGGTATTCACATTCATAGCATACGCCAGATACGCCACGCACCCCCGCTGCATCAATTTCCCTGCCTTAATCATAGATATAATATGTGGCGTCGCGGCATTCCGATCACCTAAGACCGTAATCTGAGTCCCATCTGGGGCCCTTAGGCGAACGAGTGTTTGACCACAAATGATCTGAGCATCAACATTCGCGAGCCAATCCATCCCGAGCACCACATCGAAACAACCAAGCGGCATCAAGTACAGTCGCACCGAAAACCTATAACCAGACAACTCAATGGAACAACCCTGAATAGCCCTAGACACGGACACGGATTTTCCTACAGCAACCTCAAACCCATCGACTACGCGCTCGGGTGATTTATTCAATAAGGAACAGAAAGTGGTAGCCACAAAACTCCTACCGGCGCCCGAATCAAATAAAACTGACGCCTGTAATTCATCAAGTAGAAAGGTACCTAGGACAATATTATACTACTACTTAGCTACAAGGTCAACACATACGAATTCAAAGGAATAAGAAATTATAACGGTGGAATGAAAGCTAAATAATGAGAAAGTACCTGAAACGACATCTGCATCCTCTTTCGCTTCCTTCTTGGAGATGTTGAAGGCCCTCGCCCTGGCCTTCGGCTTCTCATCCATCTTCCCCCTCGAGGAAGTCCCCTGCCCGGACACCCCCCCCCCCCCCCGCCTTAATGGAAGGACAGTTTGATGCCAAGTGACCCGAACCCTTACAGCGGAAACAGGTCAATGTCGGGCACTCGAAATGGGGGTGTCCCACCTTATCACAACGAAAACAAGTGCCAGACCCCATCCTACACTCCCCCTTATGCGTCTTCCAGCACTTCTTGCAATTACCAGACGCTGCATCCCTTTTAAACTCAGAAGTCTCAGTCTTTACCCTTTTCCCAGACGAGTTAAAATTGTTCCCCCCCGGCCGCTTACCGTACGAATTTGAGTTCCATGCCCTCCTATTCTCGGTAGGCGGTAATTTCTCCCTCTGATCATAAAGCGTACCTGCTAGAGTGACCACCGAGTGAAAAGAGTTCATGTCGGTAGTCAACACACCCCTACGAATATCCATCGGAAGTCCCTTCACGTACTTCTTAATCCTCTTGACTTCGGGAGTAACCAAGTCGGGACATAAGCGAGCCATCTTGTTAAACTTGGTGGTATACTCCCGATGCGACATAGAACCAGCCTCCAAGGTCAAGAATTCCTGTTCTATTTTATCTAATTCATGCGGAGGACAAAACTGATCAAGAACCGATTTCTTCAACTCATCCCACGTCATCCTCCTAACCGCACGATCCCCCATGGCTTGCGCCAAGTTATCCCACCAACATAGTGCCTCGGAACGGAACGAGGCAGTAGCATAAGTCACCATGTCATCCTCCTTGCACTTACTGACCCTCAGTATGGCCTCCATCTCTCTTACCCACTGATGTGCAGCCAAGGCATCTTTAGTACCATCGAAAGAAGGGGGTCGCACTTCTTAAAGTCACCATACGATCAACCCCGGGTCGATACACTAACAGTTCGCACCTCATCATCATACCCACTCGGCACATACACTTCCTCTTCCTCTTCGACCTGTACCTCCTTACTCTTCCTTCCCCAATCCGAATCCTTACCAGCTAGTGATTCTTCCATGACCCTGACGGACTCAGCAACGATCTCTGGAATGGCGCTATGGAGCACCTGGTAAACCTCATCCGCGATAGCCGCGCGTAAAGCAGGATCTAAGGCGGGGTTACCCCCCTCCTCATGAATCGGAGTTTCCTGTTGGGGAGTAGGAATCTCATTCTCGGCTTCGGCACGTGGCCTACGACCATGACCACGACCACGACCGCTAGAACCACCTCTCCTGGTTGTTCAAGTATTAACCATGACTTATCCATGCAAAGACAGAGTTTTAATATGATTAAGTACAAGTGGCATTTAGAACATGTAAGGTAAGGGTAAACTGCTAATGACGTTGATCAAGTGTGATTAGTCGTTTACTTTACCCGCCCGTCCTAATCACCCCCGGCCCCTAACCATATTAGCACTCTATCTAACACTTAACAGTTAATCACATAAAGGAAATCTTAAATGTAAAGGAATGACAAACTAACTTAAAGTTACCTCTTGGCGTGCAGCTACTCGTGGCGGGCATATTGGTCTCTTTTCTTACAGTTCGAGCCCAAGCATTCGGGGATGCTTGGATCCTTCGAACCATGGCTCTGATACCAACTTGTAAGGCCCCGAACCCCGGGAACCCCACAGTTGGTAATCATTCAAACATTCGTAAATTTAATAAACTTAAAACCCATTTCTTCCATTAAAACAAACGTATCAGAGTATCAATTTTGCGGAAAACATGAAAAATGAAATAAATTCCCGAAACCCGGGAATTTTGCCCAAAATCCAAAGTAAATATAACTTTTATAAGTTTCCTTGAAATAAAATATTCATAACAATTCTTCCTTCCAGTATGCCCTTCACCATCAAAGTAGCTCCGTGCACGTCCAAGCGATAAGGCATCCTCTTCCAAATCCTGAAACTTACACTAACATGCACACAAAGTCAGCTTGAGCTGAGTGAGTTCAAGTTTTAAGTAAAAGTTATCAGTAGTAAAAATCATGATAGTCATACCAAAGGTTTTTCTAAAAGTAAAAGGGTACATCCATCTCATCGTCATTACCGAACTTAAAC
Organism: Bidens hawaiensis; assembly: GCF_021521415.1. NCBI lineage: Eukaryota > Viridiplantae > Streptophyta > Magnoliopsida > Asterales > Asteraceae > Bidens > Bidens hawaiensis. The sequence goes on from NW_027496106.1 coordinate 167,409, forward strand.
ATCCTCATACATACATATACAAAATGTATATGTAAACATCCATTCAATAACATCCCTATATACATAACAGTATATATATATAACATCCACGTATAACATCAGGGTCGAGCAAACGTACAACCCAAACACGTAACATCAGTGCATGCAAACATGAAGTAGGCATACACAACATTAGTAGTCGAAACGACTACAACATCGCCAAATAGAGGCCAAGAAATAACGTATATACACATATATATATATTTAACATCCCAAGGCTTACCATATACTAGCAAGCCTATATAAATCATTTTAAAAACATTTCATCAAGTAAGAAAACATTTAGGTGCACATGCTAGCCCAAAAGTAAAATGAGTTAAAAAGGGGCATCATGAACTCACCTGAGATCGATCGAATACTTGCAACGAGCTAGGAAGTTCCTAAGGGCAAAATCACAAGCAAGGGCCTGTAAATTATAAATAACGCTTTACTAAACTAGACTGTAGGAACACTCTAGCCTAATGGGCCGTACAAGCCCAACACTTTGGCCCAAGGCCCAACAACTTGGCCCAAGGCCCAACACTTGGCCCAAGACCCAACACCTTGGCCCAAGGCCCAAAGATAGTCAAATCGGGTCGAATGCGCGTGAAATAATCCTTAAAACCATTTGTTAACCGAATCAGCCCCGAATGGACCAAATTCCATCTTAAACCTTTTCATTCATCATAATTATGTCACCCGAGTTGATAGGGTTGACGGTTCCTTTTTACAACACTTACTTTAACATTTAAACGAAAATTCGCGCATCGCCGACTCCATTGACGAAGCACTAACCCCGACAGCCCCGGGCACCAAAAAAATAATTTTTCCACAGCCCTTAAACCTCCCTAGGGCTGCACAAACTGAATCGGTCGGTCACCCCATCAACTAACGCAACAAACTCAACAATTTGCAATTCTCCACCCGATAAACCCTAGTTTTCGAACTAAAATCGATTTACCGACCTAAACACCTCCAATGACCATGAAATTTGAATATGATGTAAATGCCATACCTGGGGATCTTTCCACACTGGAAACTCTAATTTTTATCCATGGGAAGTGGGTCAATTGCACTCTAGCCGAAATCTGCCCAACGAAAAGTTTTGGCAAAATTGAGCATCAAAACGATTAGGGTGAGCAAAAAGAGTAGGGGATTGTAGTACATACCTTGAACTACCTCTAGGAGCTTGGAATCGATCAAAAGTCGAAGCAAAGAAGGGAGGGGGTGGCTGGAAGTGGCCGATCGGACCAGCTGCATAGGGTTAGGGTTTTATTTTTTTGTTTATGTTATAAATTAAAACATTTTCATTCTAGCCCCCCGTAATTTAATAATAATCCAACTTGGAAGAAAAGTTAACCGATTAGGTGTACCGGGATGACGTAAAGGCCTCCGAGAAACGTCAGATAAATCGCGATAGTTGTACACACTCAACAATCTTTAATCCTTGAAATCGGAATCAATGGGCGTTACATGTCGTTTTTTGAGCCGAAGATGATATCGCCAACGTATATCTGGACGAGAGTAGATCATCACCAACATTCTTGTAAAAAAGCGTACAATCAATCGTTCCCGTTTTGAAGCCGCTATCGAAAAGATGGTCAGCAAGCGGGCTGTACCAGGCTCTCGAGGCCTAGTGTAATCCATAGAGAGCTTTGTTTAATCGATAAACACGCTTTCGACAGTCACGGTCTTCAAAACCGGGAGGCTGTTTCACGTAAACTTCCTCGTGAATTTCCCCATTCAAGAATGCAGATTTAACATCCATTTGATAGACTTTGAAGTTCTTATATGCTGCATAGGCTAAAAAGATGCGTATCGCTTCTAGTCGTGCTACTGGAGCGTACACTTTAGTGTAATCGATGCCTTCCTGCTGATTATACCCATGTACAACCAATCGTGCCTTATTGCGCACAATCACCCCGCCGTCGTCTTTCTTGCACTTATATACCCATTTGGTCAGTATCGCATGTTTTACTCTGTCGGGTTTGTTGATTAGATCGCATACACCCAGTCGTACAAACTGTTGCAGCTCCTCATGCATAGCCTCTACCCAAGATGGTTCCTTGAGTGCCACTGTGACACTCATCGGTTTGATCTGAGATAAGAAGCAGGTGTATTGTGCAATATTCAGAATACCCGTCGCATGCATATCTGCATAAGCACACAACACGGAGTATTCTGTAGGAAATACATCACAATCAGCATCTTCATCACATACATTATCCAGTTGGTGTCGAGTTCTAACATCGTCATTTACGTTACCAATGATCTATTCCTACGGATGATTAGTGTGAATCCTTAAAGAAGGATTCGCAGGAACAGATACAGTATCACCAAGATTGGTGATATTTTCATCAGTTGTGTCTAAAGAGACAGTTGACGACACGTCTTCAGTTTGAATCGGCTCGTGAACTTCTTGAGCTTCATACAAAGGAACCAAAGAAGAATCGATGAATTCAGCTTCATTGGAAGATTCAAAACCATCGTTTGATGTTTCCGATACACTAGGCATCTCATTCACGTCAGGTGTAGAAGAACTTGGCATTGGAAGACATTGTTCCTCCAAATAAGCTCGAACCAAGTCTTCAGATATTTTGTCAACAGACAGCGTGAACGAGTTAAATAACGCTTCATAATCAAACATCCAATCAGGTCCCTTGCCGGCTGGAGGTGTAGTGTAGCTTTGACAGTCAACATGGTACCACTCCTCTACACATCCCGAAGAAAAATTGAAGATCCGCTTCTTAGGAAAGTTATACCCAAGAAAATAACCTTCAAACGCCTTTTCGTTGAATTTCCCGGCGTCTTTCTTCAATACCTTACATGGACACCCGAATGGTTCCAAATATGTTCGGCTTCCGGTTATTCAGAAGTTCATAACTGTTCTTCTTGAACTTCTTAACCGTTAGGACACAATTAAGCGTGTAACAAGCAGTATTCACAGCCTCATTCCAGAAATGAACGGGAAGCTTAGAATCTGCGAGCATCGTCCTAGCCACTTCGATCAACGTTCGCTTCTTTCGTTCAGACACACCGTTTTGTTGAGGAACATACGGTGCGCTGAATTTCCTATGTATTCCACGTTGAATACAGAACAAATCCAACACATTGTTTTTGAATTCAGTACCGTTACTTCGAATTCGTCTCATTTTCAATTTGTAAAGTGATTCGATCTTAGTGATAAGGTTCTGAATCAAAACCGGTGTCTGATCTTTAGACCGCATAAATAGCACCCATGAGTAACGAGAGAAGTCGTCGGTTACAACTAGACTATTGAATCACTAGCTATACTAGTCCGATTCAATGGACCAAATAAATCCATGTGAAGTCGTTTCAGTAGAGTTTCAATCGAGTTAATCGATTTGCTTGGGTGTGACTTCTTATTCTGTTTCCCTTTCTTGCAAGCAACGCAATGATCATTAAGCATGAAATGCTTAAGAGACACACCATCCACCAGATCATTCGCATTCAGATGATTCATTTTACGAATATGGATGTGTCCCATGCGTCGGTGCCATAAAATCGAGTCTTTCTCCGTTTCTTTGGAGAGAAAACACGTTTCAGAAGGTGAAACGGTTAAATTAGTACTCATGTCGAGGACATAAATATCATTTGATTTGGGAGATCGCATGACATCCATTTCTTCAGGAATAGTGTATCCCGGCCAAAGGATAACACATTCCTTATCTGTGAAGATGGTAGTGTACTTTTTATCCCAAATCTATGAAACGCTCAACAGATTATGGTCTACCTTCTCACAATAATTTACCCTCTCGAACGTTATTCGTCCGTTCGAGACTTCTCCTTCCTTTGTAATCATTCCCCAGTGATTACCCGTGAACGCCACATAACCTCCCTGAATGTCTTTAACGTTGTTGAGAAAATTGAGGGTTCCGGTAATATGTTGAGAACATTTGATGTCTAATATCCACTTATCGCCCGATATAGACCTAGATGAACTCTGCACACAAAGTAAATGATTAGTTCAAAAAGGCAGCCCAAGCCTCAGCCTTGGGCTCTCCTTTTGATAATTTCAGAAAAATATTTAATTTAACACTCGAATTCGGAAATGATTAAGGCACTTGAGAGTAAGTGACTGGTTTCTTGGTTTTCTTCTTCAAGTAACCATCCCGAATAACTCCCGAATCCGTATTCTTGCAAATTGGTTGAGAAAAGTCAACGAATTTGTTCGACACGTTAGGAGCATCAACCCGAACCACTTTCCTCGGGTTAATGTTCGAATACATTATGAAAGAGTCATCTACTTGAGATTCCTTAGGTTGTAGTTTCATGTCATCAACTAAAGTATGGCTTTAGTTGTTGGTTTGATGTTTTCAACCTTAGCCTTACACTTTTTTGCTACATGACCTGTTTCACCATATTTGAAACACAGACGTGTGTCCAAAATCTTATGTGGTGGAGCAGAGGTCTTGATTTAGGGTTTTGGTTGAACAACTTCAACCTTCGGAATGTCCTGAGTTACCATGTTTGAAACCGTATCCTTTAATCCCTTTATATTTTTATAAAATTCAAGATTTGTTGTGTTCAAGGAACTCTCCAAACTTGAAGATTTTACAAATTTTATAGGTGTAAAAGTAGTTGATTTCACTTGAATGTTAGATGATTTTGATTTAAGAAACTCTTGTTCAAGTTTGGTAACCTTGGACGTGTCATCATTATAGACACTCTCGATTATTTCGAGTTTTAAAAGATTCAAAGGAACCTCTTTATCCGAAAATACTTTAGTTAGACCTTTTAATTTAAAAACTCGGCCTTTGTTTACTTTAGGCTCGCTTTGAGGATTAAAAAATCTCATTAAATCCTCATTAGACACTTGTGTTTTGTCTGACTTCTTTACTTTAATAGAGACTTTTGGTTTGTTCAAGGAATTGACCAAAGATTTCGAACCATAAACCGCTTGTTCAAATTCTTCCGGTTCACAAAGGATGTGATTGTCAGAAGAAATATTCTTATTTTTCGCAATTTCCTCTGGTTCGTTCAATTCCTTGATCGAACCATCGAGTTCATTCTCAGTAAAGACTGAGTTACTCTTGATGTGTACTGATTCTTGAGTCTTTGGTTTTATTGAATCAACACTTCCAGCATTCTTTTGATTAACATCGAGCTTTTTCGAGGTTGTAGTTGGTTTAACAACTTCAGGAATGCTCGCGTAATCACTCTTGAACGGTAGAGGAACCTCCACAAAACCTAAACCAGCCTTACCATTCTTTTAATGCGTATGGTTAACCTTAATTATTTCATTCAGAAGAAATGAAGAGTCTCTAAATTTACTGATTATATTTTTCAATTCTAAGACTTCATTTTCTAGTTTTGTAATGCTGGTTCTAAGTTTAGAATTTTTTGAAAGTGTTGTTCAATAATTACCAGTTTACAACCTCTGCTTTCAAGTCGTGATTACTTACAGACAAATTTTTGATTTTAAGAGTAGATTGATCCAAGAATTTGGATTTTTGTCAGTGGCAATCTTTCAACATAGAAAGCTCGTTCACGAGTAGATCAATTTGTTGTAATGCAAACTCAAGTTTACACTTGAGTTCACAACAGTTTTCACACTCGGTAACGACTTAAGCCGTAATTGTCTTGTGTGACTCATTCACAGATAAATTAAAAGACGAATTGGTATAAACCTCCTCGATCTTTGCCATACAAGCGAACAACTCAGTTTGTTCACCAGTTGAATTATCAGAATCCATCTCTAATTCTGAACTGTCCTTCTTCAGTTAAATTATCCTCACTAGCATCTTAAAAATGCTCCGTAGGTTCAACCATGGCGACATTTGCCTGGTTTCCCAATAACCGTTGCGACCAATCAAGCCCTTCATTCATCACCAAGGCTTGTGAGCTACCAGCCTTGACCTGATCCCCCTCTGTCGTCTTCTTCTTCTCAGATTCAGTAGTACTTTTCCCAGAAGAACGATCAGCATTACGAGAACCCAAATATTCCTTTTTCGGCTTGTCGCATTCTTTGGCAAAGTGTCCAAACTCATTTCAATTGTAACACTTAACCTTTAACTTATCAAAGCCTACCCGCTTGTTCAATGAGGGTAGATCTTTTCCGGTTCTTTGCATAAACCGCTTTACTTTACGAACAATCATGGCCATATTCCGTTTCAGGTCCATGAGTTTGAGATCATCAGCATCAATCTGATCGTAGTCCTCATTAGTTAGTTCGCTCGTCACTATCTACTCCTAACAAGTTGTACATAAGAAGTCATGAATGCGCTCAAGAATGCAAACTGCTGCTCCGCTTCTTTCAATTCACATTTGACGGAGAGCTTGACTGACTAGATCCCAATCCCGTATTCGTATCGGATGCCATGAAACATACGTTAGGTCCTGAATTACAACCTTGAGTTCCATTAGTAGAAGCTTATGAATAAAAGGCTGTAATCGGAACTGAGCCCGTAGTAGTGCTTGCCGGTAACGACCCTCCATAAAGAGTAGGATTTTGGCTATCTTTCAGAGAAGTTTGGCACTTCATATCATACTCTCTTTATTCCACTTTGTTGATGAATTCAACAGCGGTGAGTTCAACATTTCGGAAGTAGCCGTTTTCCTTAAGTACAGATAGGAAGGTCGAATTCGTCGATGGAAACGCATTCTTTAAAATGTCTATTTTGTCCACTTCAGTCGGCTCTAACTTAACGATAGACATTTCAGCAATGAGGTGACAGAAATGGCTGATCATCTCCTCAACGGTTTCGTTCTTGAGAAGCGTAAAATTCCTGAATTGAAATTTCACCATGGTGTTTTACTTTCAAGAGTATTCCCTAGGCTACGTGTTTCCAGTGATGCAAACAACATAGCACAAGGTTTTATATGGCTAAATTGATGAAATATGTTCTCACGTAAAGCCATTGTCAACGTTGAGTATGCTTTCGTCTCGTTTTCAGCATCTTTTATCTCATTGGCCTCGTACATATATAATTACTTATCAGTTTACCCATTCGTAGCACTTCCCACTTGCGGTACTACATACACGACATCAAGATGTCTAACGCTACCCGGATGAACAAACCCTAAGTGAGCTCGGAATCTCGGTTCCCATCGAGCAAAGTCTGACAACTTGAGTAATTTAGGACATTTGTTGTGAGATCCGATCTCATTGTCCATAGTGAGCATTTGTTGCATCAGCACATTTTGAGAAGCAAGTGCGTAATACGAAGCTTGATTTGGTGAAGACATATTTTGTCAATTTTAGAAAATCAAAGGACTTGAATTGACAAACTTAGAAACTTGTATCATGAATGGGTATACTTTGTGAACATGAATGTGCAAACCACTGTTCACACTAATGAGCTTTACCGAAAGAGTTTTTGAGATAACGAATGAGTGACTTGACGAATGGTGTTTGAGTAGCAAATGAGTATCTTAGCGGATGGTGTTTGAGTAACGAATGTGTACAGTGTAACGAATGACAGGTTTAGCAAATGTGTAACTTGAATAAGGTCACGAATGATCTGTTATATCACGAATGATCAGTTAGGTTTCCTTAATGAATGAGACCAAGAATGATTCTAGATGAATGATCAGTTACAAACAGTTACGATCAGGATAGCGAATGATCAAACAACTCACGAATGTGCATTCATCATAACGAATGTGCATTCATCAGAGTTCATCAATGTCCAGAAATTCAAGCACGTCCAGATAAGTCTAATTCACCACAAAACCTATCTCTATCCACTCAGAATTCAAATCCGAACTATTTCCGACTTAAACCGAACTCAAAACCCCAATAACTAGACCTCAATTAAACCTCAATTAAAACCTCATGTTAAACCGCCATTAACGCAATCCTCAATTAAACTCAAATTCCAATCCAATTATCAAACCAAAATTCAATCAACCTTCAAAACTCATTCAAATACTCTTAACCCTAACTTCGAATGCATTTATAATAGTTGAATTCAAAGTCAATTAAGCCGAATTTGAATCCTCTATTTCTTAGCCTCGGATTTTGTTGTAAATAGGTTATTGAGACTCAGATATAGTCGTGATACCGATACGTTAAGATCATGTTCAATACGTTAAGGAATCAATACATTATGATGAAGATACGTTGCATGATGAAGGAATACGTTAATGGAGGTATAGAGAGAATCCGGTATGGTAACATTACAATAACATAAATAAATATGGCACGGATCTCTATGCTAATTACTATGGAAGGCCTATTTATAGGCTTGTCTCATTCGATAGAACTGTAGTAACGAATGAGGCATCTCATTCCTTAAATGTACTAACGAATAAGGTCTTTCCATAGCCCATTCGCTAAACACCCTTAGCGAATGGGTATACCTTAACATGAGCCTCCATTCGTTACACAGTAGTAACGAATGGGCTCTTACAGAATAAGCCTAGTCTTTAACAAATGAGGGCTATTAGCTAAACGTGCTTAGAGAATGAGCCTTTATACATTAAATATAAAGACTAAACTACCCCTAGTCTATTCGAATAGCTACGGACACCAAATCTGTACACTTACAGACTCCCCCTTTCCGTAGCTGTCAAATGCTTTCCAATACTTTAGCATTCAATACTTTAGCGTCCAATACTTTAACTGCAGATCATCATCCGTAATATGTTAACTCCCCCTTGGCTGATGATTCTCGGGCTTGTGCAAATAGAGAAAATATAACTCTTTATAAGTAAACCAACAACTTGTAGCTACACGTATCAGATCTCTCCCTCAAATAAGCATGTCTAGGTGATCATCTTGATCATCCAACTGGCATATGATATGGTTCAATCAAACGAATCAATTAGCAGCAAGTCATTGGCTATCTGTCAGCACTGGTAAAGTAGACATATCTTTACGTTTAACCTCGTCACACATCTTCATGAACAACCCGATCATTCCACATCTTTCACATCGGTCTTCACTCTCTCGATAACATTTATCCCAAATAACACTATTTGAAGCTCTTAGGTAACCAATATGCTTGGATGCAGTACTGTTTTGGGCATATGATTCAGCGTTCCACCTTCGTTAATCAATCCCGAATGATCGAATTATTCAACCTAATAAAAAGACCTGTATATTCCTCAATCAAATCAACCCATTCAAGAATCATCTCATTCAACAGAAGCAATCCGCCGAATACCCGTAGCCAGCATAGTCAGGATCAAATTTCCTCAAAAAGAAGTAATCGGACAGACAATCGTATCCCACATAGTCAGGTTTCAGTCTTGAACAAATCAATCCACAATCGAAGAAAAATTGCAGTATGGAACTTAGTCAAATGTAGCTTTGCAATCACATATTACCACCTGAATTGCAGTAATTTTTCTAGAAATCCTTGCATACATAGGAATATGCCAATCAAATAAACTCTTTGAAATATTTATCTCCCTCATTATTGACAAATTCGGCAAGGTCTTGAACAGATCTTCAAAATTCTTCAATAAAATTCTCGTTAACTTAATCGAGCACTCTCCCTCGGCCCACTGAAATACGTGAAAAGTTGGCCGGAAAATATATCATAAAAGTTTGCCAAAAGAGTGTCCCGCACATTTGAAATATCCCCGAAAAACTTCTTTTAAGAAAATTTTACAAAATACTCTTTTTTTTTAATCCTCATACGTTACCCTTTTCATTCGTCCACCAAATATCCTCTTTCGTTTGAACAGTATCCCATACGTGTAAACTCAGTCCACATTCGTCACCCTTGAACGAATGGTCCTCTTTCGTTAACCCATTAACAAACGTCCACATACGTTATATCCCTCATTTGTTATGTTAATCTTCATTCGTTAAGCCCGTTAACGAATGAGCTAATACGTTAAATCTCATTCGTTAAATCCTCCTATTCGTTTGAACAGTGTACGAATGTGGTCTCATTCGTTGAGAAGTCCACATTCGTTATGTCCCTTAATGAATGAACTCATTCGTTAACACTCCGTAAAGAATGAGTTTAAATTAGCGAATGAGTTGTTGGACGGTTACTGTAGCTGTCGGAAAAACGTGGTTCGCGGGAAAAATTAGTTACATCGCCGGAAAACTCATATCTTCAAGCTTTAACAATGGCGGATTCACCAATACACCATAATTAACCATCAAAATGTACAGGAAGCTTCAGAATTCATCACTGATCATAAATCTTCAATCAATTTCATCAAATCTTAACCAGAATTCAAGCTTCATTAATGGTCGTCAATGGCGGATTTAATAAAATCTCACTTCGAACATTAAATTAAACCACCAGAATCAACAAGAAGTCTCGGATTTCAAACATGAAAATGAATCTATCATCAAATTCATCATTCAATCACTGATTCATCCAAAATCCAATCAAAATATATGTTAACACGAAGAACACAAACTCATACGTATCACGAGCAACCTCCTGCTCTGATACCAATTGTAAATACGTTATTGAGCCTCGGATATAGTCATAATACAGATACGTTAAGATCATGTTCAATACGTTAAGGAATCAATACATTATGATGAAGATACATTACATGATGAAGGAATACGTTAATGGAGGTCTAGAGAGAATCCGGCATGGTAACATTACAATAACATAAATGTGGCACAGATCTCTATGCTAATTACTATGGAATACCTATTTATAGGCATGTCGCATTTGTTAGAACTGTAGTAATGAATGAGGCATCTCATTCGTTAACTGTACTAACGAATAAGGTCTTTCCATAGCCCATTCGTTAAACACCCTTAGCGAATGGGTATACCTTAATGAATGAGCCTCCATTCGTTACACTGTAGTAACGAATGAGGCCCATTCGCTAAACATGCTTAGCGAATGAACCTTTATACATTAAATATTAAGACTAAACTATCCCTAGCCTATTCGAATAGCTGCGGACACCAAATCTGTGCATTTACATAAATCAAATCCAAAAATTCTTCATGTGAAATCTTATGTTGAATAATAAGGGTAGTGTTTCTAGGGGAATTATCACACAAAATTATGCCATTTTCGTATGATAGATTACCATCCCAGTATAATTTAACAAAACTTGGATCAAACATTTTTATTTTGTTGGAGAGAATATGAAGTTTGATCTATGTTTGTTGGAGAGAATATGAACTTGGGTCAATCTCTGATGACTCATAGACCAAGAACGTTTCATTTAATCCTCCAACAACTTTAATTTAATATATCAACAACCTTCATTGAATCTTGCAATAACTTTATTTAAGCTACCTAACAACTTTAATTTATTATACCAAGCGTGAAAATGTTAAAATGTTTGCAGCTTGCCTAATTATTCGCCAATATCATTGGCTATAAATTTTATTCACCAATATTAAGTGCTAATAGTATTTGGTCACGTCACGTGAGTTCACCGTTATTCACCACTATCAAACCAAATTAACCTTATTCGCCACTATTAAATACAAATAAGAGTTTTGGACCTGGCAACCCTCTAACCAATCTCTTACACACCCATGCCAAATTTCTTATTCGCAACTATTAAAAACTAATACACTATTTGTGATTAAAAAAAAAGGTAACCCGCCAAATGATTAGGAATCTCAAATTTACCCCATTTAAAAAAAATTCTAAATTTGGCGGTGCATATCGAACAGTGTCAGCTCGACTTTAGGCAGAAATCGAGAGTGTCAACCCCGACTTTAGGGTTGTGTCAACTCAATGTGTAGACATTTTGTTTGATAGTCATAAATACGCGTGTGTTAACCTTGATTTTATTATTGAACTAGTATTTAGCACCCATGCGTTGCGCTGGGTTTTAAAGAAGGCATCGTCGACATCTGAAAATCAAAACGCTAAATAAACACAAATGAGAATAAATCAGTTTGAGCCTCTAAATAGAGGACCCGAACATTGTTAATCTTTGTAAGATACCTAAAAGTGTTAGCCCTAATCTTCACTAAAAATTCTTTGATCAAGGCCCCTATTTGATCACCCATTGTTGCATCAGCTAAGGGAGCTCTTGGGGTTCGTTTTTCGGGTTTTTCGAGTCGGGTTCTTCGGGATTCAAAGTTTTAAATCCTAACCCAAACCCAACCCAAATCTCTCATGGGTTTTTCGGGTTCAGGTAATTCGGGTATCCTAGAAAATAAAACAAAAAAATTTTAAAAACTTCAATGCTAAAATGAAAACAACATATTCTTCTTTGCTCGTAATGCAAATAATCAAACAATAAACCAACAAAACTTGAAAAAGTTATAAGAAAATTCAAAAGAAGAGTAAAACTAGGTAACTAACTCGAACCATGATCGTCTTCAATTAGAATTGATTTGGTTGTTCGATTATGGTTGCTATTAGTAATAAACGAAAAACATAAACTAGCAATAAATAATCGATCCATAATAGTTGAAATGACAACAGTCGATTAGGCTCAGATTCTGATAACTTTAGTGACTAAGACTAAGCCTATTATACCTAAAAATATATATAATTTCAAAATTATAAGTTTATTCGGGTTTTTCGGTTTGACCCGAAACTTATAAATCAAACCCGAGAACCAACCCGAATTACTTCGGTTTGGGTTAGTCTTTTCTCGGGTTGGGGTTTTTCGGGTCAGGTTAGTTCGGGTTCGGGTACGAGTTTTCTCGTGTTGGGTTTCGGGTTTCGGGTAAAAGTAACAGCCCTAGCATCAGCCTTGAGTCATCTTTAAACTCATGATTGAGTTATCTTGTAATTTTGTTTCTCCTAGATTAGTTAAAAATCTTGCTAATACAAAACACTCCAATACCGTTGACCAAGCCATAGTCTGCAATCTGGCATCATTCTACAATAAATAACGATGGCGTAAAACCGTGAAAATGAGTCCAAATAAAAATCAATCCCAATTCTAATATCATGACCAAAACTCAACAAATGTAAGTCGACTGCAGGTTCCATAAGCCATGCTAAAAAGTTAATTTTCAATTTAATTACATACAACTTAGTGCACAAAAGAATCCAACTTCATTGATAGCTACTTACAACATCAATGAATTTATTGGCAAAAAAATTCAAGCCACATAACATAGTTGTTCTATAAAACAGATTAGATTCGAAAAATAAATCCGACCTATGATCCGATTTTATTTTGTGGCCCAAACACTTTTAGCATCTGCAGTTACATTAGGTCCAACCAGTTTAAAAGTTTTTAACCCAAAGACAACATTTAACCATTTAATAGTTTTGATCCGTGAAAACATTTCTGACCTGTATAACCTGTTTGACCGACATGACCCGCATAAATAATTTAACCATGAAGCATGATATCAGCAACTAACCTTTTTAACAATCAAAATTGACTGGTGCATATGAAATGATGATGGGGATGCATTCATCATATAGTCGAATCAATACTACTATATATGACAATAGGAAATTTTTTAAGTATGTTAAATTGGTATTGATTATGTAAATATACCAATATAAGGAATTATTGTTGGGAAAAACGACCACCTAGTCACGAACAGTAAACAAAAATGCGGAATTAATCTTCGTTTGGTCAAACTTTTTTCCCGACCCAAATGAACCAATGAGGATGCAAACAAATAGAATATAATTTAAATGCTAGAAGGGACACAAAAATTTTAGCATGGAAACCCTCTCAAGACAAGAATAAAAACCACGGAACTACTAGAGCCGCTTCAAATCCACTATCACCAATAATGAGCAGTACAAATCTTCTCTAGGTAAAACTAGAGCCATACACAAATCATCATATACTTGGTACAAACAATCTTCAAGTATATGGAACCAAATACAAAAGAAAACAAGTAAGAGGTATAACCACGAGAAACAACCAGTCTCTGAAACTTCTCTTATCTACAAAACACCAAAAGAATTGGAGCACCAAAACTCTAATTCGCCTGTGTCAATATTGACGGCAGTAGCAAAAAGAAACAATCCCACACAAAACCCTTTTTGTGCGTATCGAATAATAATTCATCACAAAAACCTACTATTCCTTTTTTCTTCTTGCGTGAACATCAAGGGCCCATAAGGAAAATTCACAACTTCAGTTTGTGGTGCTCACGTGGACCCAAAACACCAACCAAACCATATTTAATTTTTATTTTCTTTTTCTTTCTTTTATTATTACTAAATAATAATAAATAAACAAACCCATGTAGAGATTAATTGTTAGGCTTTCTCATGAGCAAAAAATACCCTAACTGTAAGGCTCCGAACCCCAGGAACCCCATAGTTGGTGATCATTTTCTTTTCATTAAAATAAGCATCACAGAGTATAATTCGGCGGAAAACGTAAATAAGTAAATGAGTTCCCAAAACCTAGGAATTTTGCCCAAAATCAACATAATTATCTTTAAATAAAAACTTATAAAAATAAATGTTTAATAATAAAATCTTCATTCCCCATATGCCCTTCACCGTCCAAGTAGCTTCGTGCACGTCCAAGCGATAAGGCATCCTCTTCCTAACCTGAAACTCAAACTAACATGCACACAAAGTCAGCTTAAGCTGAGTGAGTTCAAGTTTTAAATAAGTAACAAAAGTCTTAAATAATCATTCCAACGGTTTTAAAACGGAAATACATCGGTTAGGTCACCACATTCGATAAATAGTCATTCTTACGTATGAGCATCTCTATACGTGCATTCCTATATATATCAATATATATATATATATATATAACATTCAATAATAACATTCAGGGCCGAGAAAATGTACAACCCAAACACGTAACATTCAGCGCATGCAAACACAAAGTAGACATACGCAACATTCAGTAATCGAGACGACTACCAACATTCAGGGTCAAGCAAACGTACAACCCAAACACGTAACATTCGGCGCATGCAAACACAAGGTAGGCATACGCAACATTCAGTAGTCGAGACGACTACAACATTCGCCAAATATTGGCCATTCTAAATATATATAAATACATATATATATACATACACATTCTATAACATTCCAAGGCCTACCAATACTAGCAAGCCTATGTAAAACCATTCAAAACATTTCATCAAGTAAGAAAAACACTTAGGTGTGCACGCTAGCCCAAAACTTAAAAAGAGTTAAACGGGGCATCAAGAACTCACCTGAAATCAATCGAACACCTGCAACGAGCTAGGAAATCCCTAAGTGCACAATCACAAGCAAGGGCCTGTAAAGTATACACAACGTGTTACTAAACTAGACCGTAAGAACACTCTTGCCTAATGGGCCGTTCAATCCCAACAACTTGGCCCAAGGCCCAACAACTTTACCTCAGCCCCTAAAACCTTTTAACTAACCAAATCCACCGGTTAAGCCTAAAACGAGCTTATCGATTAATAACGAGTAAAACGTGTAGATTTTAGCATGCGAAGATGCATTTAATTACATAGGATAACCTTTGAAATAAATTATTAAACTTTTACCAGACTTTGATAAATGTCTTAGGTTTATAAAAATATTTTTATTATATTTTTCTATTGGACACAAAAATTATAAAAATTCCTCTAACATAGCAAGGTACGTGCAGCTATTTGAGTGCGCAACAAAATGGTTTTATTTTTATAAAATTCATTACCAAACCAAATTAAACGATTCCAATTGGGTTTGGTTCCTAACTCAAAGTAATACCTTCCAGAAGTGGAACCAACCAATTTAGACCTGTCGAAAAAAGGTTATGACGTCGGGAAGACAGACCAGAATCCGTCATCCCGCATCAGCTTTGACACTCGATTTTATAAATTCATAAAAACCATTCAAATCTCATCCAAAAATTACGTATTATACCTTTCTGGAAACTACACTCAAAGTAGAACATCATGGAATAAATAATCGATCAAAAACAATGGATTATCATCGCGTTACAGACCCTACAATAAACGTATACGAATCTGTCAGCAAACTGTTATCATCAAAACTCAACCTTAACGACCAATAAGCGCGTTAATATGATCAATTAAGGTATAAAAGACATGGGGAATCATAAAACCGACCTTGAATTGAAGTTTTCACGGCTGAAACTTGGCTGGGCAGAAGAAAAACGAGCAGGGGGGTCTTGAGGTCCGATCGGCTGCTAGAAAGGGTTAGGGGTTAGGGTTTATTTGTTTTATGATATAAATAAAATAGTTACATCCAAGTCCCTCCAAATTGAAGTGTAAGGCAAAATAGAAGGAAAAGTTAAGTTCTTTAACGTACCGGGATAATGTAAAGGCTTCCGAGAAACGTTGGATAAATCCCGAGAATTATACATACTCTACAAGCTTTAATTCTTGAAACCGTAATTAACGGGCGTTACACCAACAAATCTCCCCCTTTTTGTCTAATAGAAAGAGCTCAACCCCGGCGAGCGTGCAACATATCTTCAGTTTTTCTCTTGCCAAAGTTTTAGTCAACATATCAGAACAATTATCATCGGTGTGAACTTTATCAAGATTAAAAAACTTGTCTTCAATAGCATCTCTAATCCAATGATACCTCACATCAATATGTTTTGTTAATCTATGATACATAGAATTCTTAGCAAGGTAAATAGCACTTTGATTATCACAAAGAACCACATAGCACTGTTGCATAAAGCCAAGCTCTTGCATAAATCTTTTCAACCACAATAATTCTTTGCATGCTTCTGTTGCTGCCATATACTCTGCCTCGGTAGTAGACAAAGCAACAAACTTTTGCAGTCTTGACTGCCATGACACGGCTCCCCCTGCAAATAACATAAAATATCCAGAAGTAGATTTCATGTTGTCCTTATTTCCTACCATATCAAAATTCGTGTAACCAACAAGCATCGGCTCCCCATTTCCAAATGTTATACCCAATTTGGAAGTACCACGTAGATATCTAGGGATCCACTTAACTGCTTCCCAATGCTTCTTAACCGGATTTGACAAGACCGACTAACAACACCTACTGCACGGGCAATATCAGGCCTTGTACACACCATTGCATACATCAAGCTTCCAACCGCTTATGCATATGGAACACCATCCATTTCTTCAATCTCGTTCTCAGAAGTAGGGCAATCTTTTTCAGTTAACTTAAAGTTGGGAATAAGAGGTGTACTAACTACATTAACTTTAGACATCTTAAATCTGTTAAGCACCTTTTCAATGTATTGCTCTTATGACATCTGCAACTTCTTTGAAGCTCTATCTCTAGTAATACCGAATGCCAAGAATATTCTTAGATAGCCCCAGGTCTTTCATAGAAAACGACTTGCTTAACTCTTTCTTCAGCTGAACAATTCTTTCTACATTCTTACCAACAATTAACATATCATCAGCATAAAGCAATAAAATAACGAAATCATCGTCACCAAACCTCTTGAAGAAAACACAATGGTCAGACGCAGTCTTTCAGTAGCCTTGCTTCCCCATAACTTACTCAAACTTCTTGTACCAGTGTCTCAGTGCTTGCTTTAACCCATAAAAACTTTTCTGAAGTTTACAAACATAATCTTCTTTACCCTTAACCTGAAAACCTTCAGGTTGCTCCATATAGATTTCTTTACCCAGATCACCATGAAGGAATGTTGTCTTTACATCCATTTGCTCAACCTCAAGATCAAGACTAGCAGCTTAACCAAGAATCACCCTGATGGAACTCATCTTCACATCCGGAGAAAAAGTCTCATCAAAATCAATACCCTTTCTTTGACTGAACCCTTTGACCACCAACCTTGCCTTGTACCGAGGCCGTGAGGTATGCTCTTCGGTCTTCACTTTGTAGACCCACTTGTTCTTCAAAGCTCGTTTACCCTTAGGCAGCTTCACCAACTCAAAGGTATTGTTGTCATACAAGGAATTCATCTCGTCTTGCATGGCTTCAACCCACTCTCTTTTATGCTTATCTTCCATGGCCTCTTTATAATACTCGGGCTCTCCCCCATCAATGAGTAAGACGTAGTCACCAGTCGAATAACGAGTAGAAGGTTCACAGTCTCTGGTAGACCGCCTGAGTGGGACAAATGCAGGCATATCTACTGGTAACTCGGGATGAATATCCTCATCCAACTCTGCCTACTCTTGATTATCAACATTATCGGTACCAGTTGTTCATCATTTTTGAATGCGATCTTCGTGATGTGGCTTAGATTGCTGAGTAGGAATAGGATCTAAATCAATGAGATCATCAATGCACTGAGGAACTACCTGTCTTCTTAATATCTTTCAAACTCTCATCTTCCACAAACACAACGTCACGACTTCTAACAAGCTTCTTTGAAACGGGATCATATAGCCTGTATCCAAACTCATCTTGCCCATAACCATGGAATATAAATTGTCTGGACTTCACATCAAGCTTTGATCTTTCATCTTTGGGAATATGCACAAATGCTTTGCATCCAAAGACCCGCAAATGACGATATGACACATCTTTTCCACTCTAAAACCCTGTCTGGAACATCATTATGCAAAGGAATACAAGGAGTAATATTAATAACATGTACCGCTGTATTTAAAGCTTCACCCCAAAAAGAATTAGGCAACCCTACATGTGAGAGCAAACACTTAAACCTTTCAACCAACGTTCCATTCATCCGTTCTACTAAACCATTCAACTGTGGTGTCTTTAGAGGTGGCCTTTGGTGTCGAATACCTTTCTCTCTACAATAAGCATTAAAAGGACCAATGTACTCACCTACATTGTCTGTTCGAATACACTTGAGCTTCTTCCCAGTTTGTCTTTCAACTAAGGCATTAAACTACTTAAACACATAAACACTTGATCTTTAGACTTTAAAGTATAAACCCCATACCTTCCTCAATGATCATCTATAAATGTTACAAAATATAAGTAGCCCCCCAAGTGTTATAGTCTTCATAGGACCACATACATTTGAATACACCAAGTCAAGTATACTTTCTTTTCTATGAGGCGGATGACTATGAAAAAAAACTCTCTTTTGCTTACCATTCATACAAGGAGAACACTTCTTCAAATGAACATCTTTCACACCGGACAAGGCATCTTTCTTCAATAATATAGACATCCCTTTTTCACTCATATGAGAAAGTCTCGTATGCCACATATCGGTTACATCAGAACTCGTTAACGAACGAACCGAGTCCCTGGAAATCTTTGGATGTGCCATGTATAAATTTGAAGTTCTTTCACCTCTTGCCACGATTAACGAACCACGAGTGAGCTTCCAAATTCCACCACCAAAGGTACTGTGGAAACCATCATTATCTGATGTGCTTGCGGAGATCAAATTAAGTCTAATATCTGGAACATGTTTTACATTGTGTAAAACCATATCCATCCTAGTATCAAACTTCAAACAAACATCCCCAATGTCACACCCCAACCTAAGGCGGAAATGCCGAGGCGTGATCCGATTGCTCACAGCTCGAAGATACTATCATAAATATAAATGACAATATCTAATTAATTATTTTGTTCAAATAACACACACAATAATCAAATACAACGAAACAATTCAAATAAATAAATACAATCATTTAAAATCAAGTTTGTCTTCAATATAACCCTAAGATCTTTCTAAGTGTCCATCCTTCAACTCAGGCAACCTACATATGCGTAGAAAATGGATTTTTGACAACAAACATGTTGAGTGAGATACTCACCAATTTTGACACAACAAATAGTTATATAATAAATAAATAATCAATGATAAGTGTTAAATGCGCAAACCAATCTATGTGGTAATAATCAATCAAACCTTAACAAACCAAAACCAAGTCGTACTCGTGTGCCAATGAATCATTGCCAAGCGAATCGGGCATTGATTACAAAGACTAAATTGTTGGTTTACCTTCGCCAAGCGAATCGGGCTCCGGTTGCTAAGACGGTCATATGATCATACTAATGAGAACCCTCTACAAGAGGATATGTTGGACCTCTCCGAACATTATTAAGAAAACAATTAAACATGTAGCAATTAGCAAATAACATTCAACTGATATTCACACAATAATTATGTTGGCGATTTTGAGTATATATATAGAATAGAAAATATGAGTAAGTACGCATATGCCCCTAAAACGTTAGAAAACAGTGTATAAAACAGGGAATGATCAAACTCACCTTAGATTAAAGGCAAGTGAGTATATAATTAAGAATAAACGAGTCAACGGATAAGCGAATCGTCCAATACGCGTGAAACGAGATAACTGATCAGAACCTGAAACTTTGTGATATGAAACTATAAATAAAAACGAACTTAATGCCGCTGTAATCAATCCAAACGGATGAGTAGACCTCTAGTTATGTTGAATTTAAGATTTAAGCGAGCTGGTAGTGACCAGAATTTGAACAGCGAGTCGTAAGTTGGGTTTTGGGTAGTAGCCTTAAAATTTCATTACGAGACTAAAATTCTTCTGGACCGAACGTTGAATCCGACCAGAAGCATTAGAAAACGCAGAGTCAAACTTGTTGACTGTTTTACCCTGTATCGGGTTTTTAAAGCAATTGACCAGTCAACACCCTTCAACCACCGAAATTGATTGAAAT